>NC_056746.1:1442087067-1442387067 GCF_019279795.1 Protopterus annectens | reverse complement strand
CCGTAGACCTGGAATGGTACCACATAGGCGGAGGTCCAGGGGTTCTCGGGGGAGCACCACTGATCGTATTGCCCTTGGCAGGCATGCCCTCACAGGTATTACAATGACCAGTATGTTCCGGACTGTAATGCAGGCTCAGGCATGTATGGAACGGTACACCAGGCAGGGACTTAGGGCGCAGAGGGCACATTACACCACTATCAATGACATCATCCGTGACCTTGCCGGTGCCATCCGGACTTACACCGAGGTCATTGATAGATGTTGGGGGGAGACATTAGATGCCTTCCACAACATGTCTTCCATGAGTCAGGACCATGCGGGATGATTGCGACGTTGACGCAGATGCATGCCAGCAACAGCAACAGCTGGCAGTGGTCGTGGATGGCCCACAGTTCACAGCTGCTCCCGTAGTGGCAGTACCAGCCCCAGCAATGCTGGGGCTGGCCTGTCCATTGACCATCCCAGTAGACCACGTGCACGTGGTTCTGGCCAGTTCCAGCAGGGACATGGGTCCAGTTATCATACCTCTGCCTCTGATGACAGTACCCAGTCAGGGTTGGTACTGGTTACTGTCCGTAGCACCCCTGCCAGGCACAGGTACTGTGTCCATGGCTGGAGACAGTGATCTGTACAGCCTAGCAGGTACAGTCTGTGGCTGTCCCACAAACTACTGTATATGGCAGCCACATGGTGGAGCTGTGTGCATGCAGACACACACACACATTAACCAAACAACTAGGGCTCACACATACACACACACACATTACATCAACATTGGCCCATGCTGTACTGTTGTCCCACACACACACACACACACACACACACACACACACACACACACACACACACACACACACACACACAGACATGTTGATTGGATGGGTCAATGTCAGGCTCTGGCAAACAGCATAACGCCCTGTGCATATGATGATACCTGTGTCACCTCCTGTCATCTGTATCATTGACGGAGGGACAGGCTAACATGGTGCTGATGCACAGGGTGACACTATAGCAGTGTAGCAATAATAGCAAGTTGTCAACAAGGAAGTGTAACAACATCCTTGTAGGTATATCTGAGCAGACATTATGCATCAAAGCTCTGATTGTCAATGTAGCATTGTTTACACCACTGTTAGGTCTGAGTATGTATTGTCCACCCATGTGCCACTTGACTGAAGTGTAATGTGTTGCCAGCATGTGTTAGTGAGTGGACAGTACGTGTGTGATGTGTGCAGTACAGATTAGCAAGTGTACATCTGTGAACATGGTGGGTGCACACTGTCTGCATGTAAGTGCATAGTGGACAAATGGGATGTGTGGCATACCCTGTCGTAGACATTGTTAACATCTCATAGTATCTTTCAATGGCCAGTATGCATTCTACTACAGTTATGTACTAACATTGGTAGACGTGTGTATGACATGGGTTGACACTATGCTGTGGGTGATACCGTTAATATCTGTCAATGATATGCAGTCTGGTAGTATACACAACCTCAACAGCATGACTATAAGCAATCATTGGATGATGTCCTGACAAATGACACACAGTAGTAGGGAACCCAGTAACAATTGGATCCTTCTGGTGCTACACTATAACACTAACCAGTGGTAATGACCGCCACCCATTCCTGTGACCACACCTGTTTGGCATATAGCCCCCTTAGGTACATGCAGACACACTAGGGATGTGTCCATCCAAATCTGGAAATGCATGGATTGGCCTACAATGCATTCCCTGGATGGGACACATATCCTACACAAAGGTATCATACAGACAGATACCTGCTGTCTGATACATGCTGTATAGCAGTAAGCCGACTATGGCATAGTCATCCTCATGTACTATACATACTATCCCATCAGTACCACACAGGTGGTAGCCCTCAACATGTATGTTGGGTACCAATGCGTACATACTGCCTCATGTTATGTCATGTGTCCCTTGGTATCCACACATCCATAGGTATTGTGGAGTCCCAAGGTGTATCATATAAGACATTAGAGCACTGAATGCATATCCACAAGGCAGTCGTACACCTATAAAGACTCTCTATTCTTGGCAGTCTTTGTTGTGTATGACCATGTCTGACATATACCCAGGCATATATCCTCACTCACACTACTCTTAAGTAACTGTCATGGGTGTGTGTGCCACAGATGACCTTGGCCACAGAACACGACAGTGGACGGCCTTGTCACATACATACATATGTGACCTATGATCTGAGAAGCAGCGGCAAAACCTGTCAATGGAAACAAATGTATTCATGTAGTATGCAGGCTTCACACCTATGTACTGATTGAGGGGACATGTACACATATATATTTGCCACGCAGATACCTGATGTGTGCAATGCACTTACTGTTGTAATCATAATATGTCATACCATAGTAAAAGCAAAACCCACACCGCATTGACACAGACAGAGTCAGCATTTGCAGGATTCAAACCCCCATCTAACTATGTTATGATATTAAAGAGCGATGCATTAACATGGCCCGCTATCTACTTTAGTGGGTGGCTTCTTTTCTCCGGCTGTATTTGTAGGATGGTGACATCATCAGTCTTTCCAAAGAGGAATGTATTAGTGTGTTTTCCCAGTCTCCAAAAAAGGGCACTCCTTTCAAAGACAATTGCACACATACACAACCCCCCACACACACCTACACACACACTCACTATTTGCAGGATACAAACCCTTACCTAACTATGTTTTGATATTACAGGGAGACACATTAACACAGCGCGCTATTTGTTTTATTGGCTGGTGTCTTTTCTCCTGCTGTATTTGTAGGATGGTGACATCATCAGACTTTCCAAAGGGGAATGTACCTCTTTTAGTGAGTTTTCCCAGTCTCCAAAAAGGGGACACCTCTCAAAGGAAACTGCACACATACACACACACCCCCAACACACACACACTGTTTGCAGGATTCAAACACCTACCTAACTATGTTATGATACTAGAGAGAGAGAGACGCATTAACACAGTGCACTATTTGCTTTACTGGGTGGGTTTTCTTCTCCTGCTGTATTTATAGGATGGTGACATCATCAGACTGGTCATGGTGATGTGTGTACACTTTGTTTTATGCCATTCCAGGAATGGTCCATGTGGGTCAGCAGGTGTCAACAGCTTGAACAAGACCTCAGAATCCTTACCTTGTGTGATCTATCTGTGGACACATTGACATTCCGTCATATGTCAACACATATTTATGCACAGCTTGTTGGTTTTGTGGATACTACATGTGTCTGGGATGTTGATTAAGGGCTATTCAAAGTCTATGTGACACATGTGTAGATGTGTTCATTGATGCATGTCCTGGGTGGCTGCTTTGCAAACAGTCTAGCATGTTTGGGAACCATGATCCGCACATGAACATACCACATTTGGTAGGGTTGTGTGTATATCAGCTTCCAATAGCTCTCTTTATGACTGCAACCATGATGGACTCCATGACCTTGCAGATCAGACTTCATAGGCGTACTGGACTTGACTTCCCATGGTGTGTTGTGTACCAACACTTGTGGGGAGTGCCATATGTAGCTGTGACACATTCAACAGTTCCACATCCTGTGTAGGGGGTGAAGCTCAGCTGACTGTTCAGGTGCATGATCTGTTTGTATTGTAGTTTGTGCATGACACATATTGGGAATCAATGTATTCCACTTGCTGCCATGCTTTTGGCAGTGGGGGTAGCTGCTCATCCATTCTACATGTGATATCTCCTGGTATGATGATATGGACTATTCTCAGTGGGAGGTGGGTATGTACATATGGGCCTGTCTGTCATGATGTCGGCATTGTCACTCAGGTACTGCTGGCCCTAACTTAGGACATATATAGGTGTACATTGCAATTTATGACATAGCTGAAGGAGGTGTCATGATTCAGTCTGGACTCCTTCTCAGCTACTCTTTACAAAACACCAACGAATATGAGCACTAATCCCTGTTATACTCTTTTACATGCTTAACACCCTAGTGATCCTTTGTGATCAGGCTACAGAGTATGTCATGATAATATCTTGGCATGTCCAGGGGTGAGTTTTGTGTGTACTCTCCAGTCCAGCTGGTGGATATTGTGATATTGACACAATGTCACATCTGCCTCATGTACACAGACAACCCTCTCCTCCTCCCAACAAACTCAGATATATGTGTGAGATGCACCTATATAGACATACAGGGTGCTGAACTCTCTCGACCCATGACTGGCACAGTCTATCAGGTGGTGAAGGTAACCAAACACACCACATATCAGTCTCACATATCCTCTAGCAACAGCACTCAATCCACATTATCACACATAGACATACTCAGATGCTGTAAATGTACTCTACCTAAGAAGCAGAGACCTCCAAAGCAGACACACACACACCTGCTACCCCACTAAAATACCCACATATCACATAGTTCACAATGTCAGTGTGCCACACAGTCACTGGCCTTCAGGCTAAACAACACACCTAATACACTTGTCATAGGCGACACTTATTGTCAGACACACTGACGTACCACTCACCAGCCCTAACAAGGGAATAGTCACTTTGGGCTGTCTTTTGGGTGCCAGGATCTGCCGCATAACACAGGCAGTCAGGTCACTCCAAAGCAAGTACAGGACTGGCACCATCATTGTCCATGCTGGTGTGTATAACCTCAGACGTTACTCCCTGGACCACATGACATAATACATGGAGGAACACTCTGATCATGTAGCCCAGGCCAGTATGACCCTGACGTTGTCTAGCATCTTACACCCACCAATTATGATGTCACAGTATAAGGACACACATATTACATTTAACAGTTGCCTAACAAATTTGTTTAATTCATAGGGGATACAGTGTCTGTCAGCCTGTGGTGACATGCTCAACATGCCACGTAGCGTCACTATGGACAGCTTGCACCTGTCACCCTTGGACTTTGGAATGCTGGCTAAGGCTCTTGCTACCACCATAGTGCCTTTTTTAAGCAGGGCTCAGAAGACAAACCCACCTCCATAAACATTACAGGTTAAATTAAACTAAGGGTAATGCTGCTCAACAACAGTTGTGTTAACCTCATATTGTGGCCACTCAGGACTCTCCTCAGTATGTTGGATAGCAATATCTGTGCACTGACAGAAGCCTGGTTCAGTCTCACTTATGCACACCAGCACTACCAGGTTATGTTTCATACCATGCTGTCTGACAACTTAGAATAGACAACACAACTAGGGGAGTATCCATATACATCACAGATACACACACCTCCGGGTTAGTAGCACTGCACAAGGCATCACAGACCAAACATATACATCTACCATTGTGCAATACTGCCTTTCAGTTTGTTGCCTACTACAGAACACACTCCCAAACTCAGGAACCACACTCGGCTTTTGTGGGAACTATGAAGAATATGAATGTCTCCACAAACACCATTATATTGTGTGACTTCATATGCACAAATATTGACTGGGGATACTACTCAAGCCCCAACACCCTCACCCAACAGTCGCTACAATTTGTAGACTCATATGCTATGGCACAAACAGTCAGCACAGCCACAAGGGGGAATACATATTGGACCTGAACATCACCAACATGGGGACTCTATGTTCCACACCAGCGATATACCCCTCATTGGTAAGGTCAGAACATACATGTATCTCACTGGACATACATATACCTCCCACACACCCATCCTGGGTAATCTTGGTGAACTTCTCATGAGCCAATGTCTCACTTCACCGCAGCAAGGTGGTATCCTTCAGAGACCCTGAGACAGTGGCAAATATGGCTCAAGCTGCTGCGTCCTTTACATTCACATTCTATGGACACCTAGTGGACTGCATGGATTGTGCTATCCCAAATAACAACAGGACTCACTACTCCAATGGCAGGGGACCTGTCTGGTTGACCCCCAGCCATTAATAAGCTGTACAACATCAGGAGGAAGCTACTACATGATAGAGCACAATCCCAGACTGGGAAGGCATCTGTGATCTGTACTAGCAGACAGCTACGATCACTCATGAACTTTTCTAAGGGCTGCTTCTACCGGACAATTGCAACAGACATGTAGGACTATCACTCGGCCTTCTTCAATTATGTCAGGAACCTGGGTGGACACTCACTGATATACTGCATACTGACTAAACCTACCCTGAACCCACTGGCATTGCCAAGATCCTGGCAAACAGGTTCAGTGCAGATGTCTCCCACCCATCCCCCCTAAGGAGCAACTATCCATCCCAACAGAGTATAACCTCCCTGATATCACACAGGAACAGGTGAGTGCTGCCCTCCCCAAAGCGTACATCACAGTATCAATGTGACCAGATGGTGTCCCAGCCTGCATCTTACACGAGCATCATGACAGATGTAACCCTCACATTACATCACTGTTCATTATCAGAGTTACCACAGGATATGTACCCAAGGAATGGCATACAGCGACAGTGGTCCTGCTCCACAGAGTTGGTGCCACAACGGACCACAGACAATATTGCCCTATAAGCCTAAGTAGCCTGTTCTGCAAAGCTATGGAGTGTATTGCCATGGGACTCATACACATAGACATCAGGAACCTATGGACACTGTGTCCTACACATTTCAGTGTTGTTGTGGGCAGATCTTGCCTCTTGAACATGTTTGTATTCTTTAAACAGCTAACAGGTCCATCGACATAGGGACGGCTGTCCACACAGCCTACCTGAACCTTGCAAAACCCTTCAACACAATAACCCACTGGGCCATTATGCATAGGCTCACCAGCATCGATATGGACACATATCTCACATGTTGGATTGATACCTGGATCAAGGCTAGCACCCACATGGCCAGAATTGCAGGTGCCATGTCTGACTATACACACGTTACATGTGGCATCCCACATGGCTCGGTCCTGGGACCTCTCTTGTTCCGTATATATTTGTCTGACGTACAGGCTACCACAGGGGGAATATGGCTGAACATGTTTGCACTTGACTGCAAACTGGGTGCCATGATCAACTCTCCAGCTGCCACATGCATACTCAAACAGGGTCTCACAGAGATAGATGACTGGTGCCTGAGCCATGGCCTACAGCTAAATGCCATTAGTTGCATAGTCATCCCCTTTGGGAATAACAGCATGCCCACACATTACCACATAGGTAGTACTCCATTACATATGGTAGGAGTTGTTAGGGGTTTGAGGACATGACTTGTTCATACTGTTGCCTTTGACATTCACGTTGCGAAAGTGGTTGGACACACCTTCTATGTGGGCCACCTTATCCCATATGGTTTCACAACTAGATCGAGTGAGGTCATTGTGCCCCTATACTCATCACATCCATGCTTGGTTACAATGCCACATTTGGGGTGTACCTTACCCAATACCTGCAGCAACTGTACTGGCCATGGATGTTCCTCACCAAGCAGATCTAGGGACTCACACAGATGCCCTGCACAGTTCAGATGCAGTAACTCCAGCTCTACTCAGTCACTTACCACCTACTCAGATATGTGTGCCTGTTGTTTACAGATATACCCAACCCAGAATTACTGGATATGCTCCACCTCAGGATATCTGACTCCCTTGAAGCTACACACTCCAGGGACGTATACCTCAGCACAGATGTTAAGAGGGCATTGTGGAGGGACAGATTCTTATTCCAGAGGCTCCACTCACTCCAGAATGTAATCACAGTTTCACATAGGCATAGCCACCCACTGACCACCTACTGGAGACATCTTGATGACTGTATGGGTGATCGTATGTTTACCCCTGGGATATCTTCTGTATCCCTGCTAGACAGAGGCACACCAGCCTAAACGTACATGGGCTATCTTGTGTGACCTACTATTTATGCACACAGTGTAGTAATCTGACAGGGTTGCGAATGCCAAACACACTCTGGCTAGGCTTGTACATGCCCTAGGGCAGATAGCCTAGTATTGACCTCTGAACCTATGTTATTGTTCAAGATGCACAATGTTTATTGCTGATACTGTTTGCAGGTCTTTATCATCTTTGCTTTACCAGTTTCTATGAACAACTTCGGTGTCTGCAGAACATATTTGATTATGACAGTGTTCCACTGTATTATAGATGTGTCTGTTGTCATATAACTGTGTGCACAGGGCAGATTGCTGTATAGTGACAGGTTCCTGGGTTAACACATGCAACTGCCAGATATGCATGGCCCACTGCTGTACTCAGACATGGCCTAAGTGTGTGAGCATGCCCAGTTCTGCCATTCTGTGTTTTGTTGCCTGACATCTGTCTCATTTATTCAAGTGTGTGAGCATGCCCAGTGTGACCCTTCAGTATGTTGCTATCTGAGGTCCACTACATTTGTTGATGTGTGCAAACATGACCGATATTAACATTTATACTGTGTGTGCTGGAAGTCAGGTTCTGTTCTCACTGCAGGACTCACCTTTGTGTCATAACTCGACAAGGATTATGCTGTGCCTGCAGGGTTTTCATGAAATACTTTGCATAGACTTATCAACATTCCTTCATACAGGTCGTCCACTGCAATACTGTCATGGTTTAGTGGTTCAGTACTTTGGCTATAATGCACAGTATCCTGGGTTTGAGGCCCCTCACTGCTTTATATGTTTAGTGGTTCAGTACTTTGGCTATAGTGCACAGTATCCTGGGTTCGAGGCCCCTCACTGCTTTATATGTTCATATTGAGCAGACCAGACTGCTTAAGGGCCAGTTAAGCAAATATGAGCATGTTGGCTTTTGTTCATCTATGCCCTACTTAGATCAGGCTTGTCCGACATTGCTCAATATTCACCAACATTGCTGGACGTTGCCCAATATTACTGAACATTGACCACAGTTGTGCTAGTTGGTGTGTGCGATTTTGTTTGCATATATTACATGGTGGTAAATGCTGTTTAGCACTGCTTTATTTTGCTTAACACATGGCAATCATGCCTTATGTGGTGCTGCAGGGCTGCCTATGTTGGATGCACATACTACACTCCCTGAACATGTTTGAAAGCAGGTAGTGTCAACTTAGGCATCACTTTTACTATATGTGCGATTCGGAGAGAGGTATCATTTCCAGAGTTCCTACTGAGCCAGTGTATGTGCTATGCATTGCCTCTTTGCCAAGGCCAAAGCATACCGGGGCAGGCTCAGGTTGTTCCTCCTCCGAATCACGCTCTGCCTGTGATGGCCTTGGCAATGGTGGGGGGCTGTTTGGCCCAGGCGTATGCTGGTTCTGCTGCAGCTGTTTTTGCAGGATCATATTATGTAGCATAGCACATACCATGACAATTTGGGTACATGTAGTTGGTGAGTACTGCAAGGCTCCACCAGATGTGTCCGGGGACTGGAACCATGACTTGAGCAGCCCAAACACACGCTTTATTACATTACGTTTTTGTGCATGTGCCTCATTATGGCGTTCCTGTTCAGGTGTGTGTGCGTTTCTGATGGGTGTCATCAGCCACAGCTCCAGTGCATAGCCAGCATCCCCCACTAGGTGACCATGTGGGATGTCCCCATTGGCAAATGTCTGGTACAGCTGCATCAGATGCCAGATATGGGAATCATGGTACATTCAGTATTATGCCCTGGGCATCACACACAACCTGGCAGTTGATGGAGGGGAAGCCCTTGCGGTTGAAGTAGACCCTACCCTGCTCGCCGGCTGGTGCTTTGATGCATATGTGCATGCAGTCTACTGCACCCACTACCTCAGGGTATTCCGATATTTGCTGGAAGAGACACATATTGCTGGCCAATACCTCACGGGAATTGGGGAAATATACATGATCACCGACATGTGCTGACATGGCATCCAGGAACTGGTGTAGTACCCTGGATGCTGATACCTGTGATATCCCCATCATATCACCAGTTGGTCTCTGGAAGGTACCTGTTGCTAATATTCTTAGGCCAACACATACCTTGGTTTCCACTGGGATGGGTTCCCCTCTGTTGGTTCTGTGTGTGAGTCATGGCCTGCACAGCTCAACAATTTGCTGCAGGAGGTCTCTGTCCACTCTATAGTGCTTCACTATCTCCAGCTCATGTAGCCCCTGGTAGGTTACCCTGGGCCTGTACACACTTCACCGTCTCCTCACTGTGGGTTGTCCAGCAGCATTTCCATTGTCACCACCCTCTGCATGTTGCATATGTCGCCTTATAACAGCAATAACTGCCCCTAACATTTATTTGTCTCAGTAATGCTTTTTCAGTTTTCACTTCTATTAGCTTACTGCAGTGTCTGTTGTGAGAAACATACTGGAAT
This sequence comes from Protopterus annectens, assembly GCF_019279795.1. Classification (NCBI taxonomy): domain Eukaryota; kingdom Metazoa; phylum Chordata; order Ceratodontiformes; family Protopteridae; genus Protopterus; species Protopterus annectens. Next base: position 1,442,376,811 of record NC_056746.1, on the reverse strand, counting down.
GTTGTTTGCAGAGTTTTAAGTGCTAGGCTGGGCTGGGCTAATGTACTGCCTGTGTAATTGCCTGATTCTTATTGTTTTCACCTGTTAGCTCTGCTAGTACTCCCTGGTAGCTTCTTACTATTTGTTGTGCTTCCTTTTTCCTTTCTGTTTCCTCAGGGGGGGAGCGCTGCGCACACAAGCGCAAACACGAGCACAGCAGCTAACACGTGCACACACATTCTTACATGGACTAAAACTTGCTTATTCGGGTTAAAGCGTGTGCACATCAGTGCAAACGCGCTTACAACTATTTAAACAGCCTTATACATGCTTACTCCGGCTTAAACGTGCACACTCACGCTTACACGTGCTCACTCTGTCTTACTCGGGTTTACATGCATGCACACGCATGCATACCCGCTCAACAAGAAACTTTGGTGTTATCCACGGCATACACCTTCCATTTCTTGCCTTTCCCTAGCCTACCTGTTGACACACCTCTTTCCATGATGTGTAAATGACAGCTGACACATGCCACTCTGCTCCAATGAGCTTCACTTCTTTCATACATATCCCCCTCGTGATGTCACCTATCTTCTACTCTGTAACTCCCCATATCCTACTCCTACACTCCACCTACTGTGCTCATTTGCTATGTAAACTTGCGATTCACTATCCTAACGCTCATTTACATAGGATTGCCTACTAATGCTTGGTTACATGTCTTAGACTGAGCTTCCCACCTTAGCATCCTCTACTCGGTGGCCATGTTGTCTTCAGCCTGCCATTCCCTTGCATTGTACATTAACAATTTCAATAAAATCCACATTTGTGGTTTTTAAATTTTAGTATTCTGGGTTTTAGAGTGCAACCCATTTGCACGGTGCTGCGCTACGCTTAAACACCGGAAATCGGCGAAAAAAATATATATATTTTTATTTTCATATTGCATTAGGAAACATTTCACATGGCCGTATATTTGGCCACTGGCATGCTTTCTGCACTGGATGCAACCTTTATTTGGAGCTGTAATGGCTCCGTTTTGCTATTTGTAGAACGGCACTCAGTTGTCAACTGAGTACATTTCTGCAAATAACACTGCTCTTACTCGGACAGGTTTGGGTTTCCTGAATCGCAAATTTACCTCATTTGCATGCTTTTCACCTGCAATTGAGGTAATTTGTATATCCCAGCCCTGTCCGTGTAAGAGCCGTTTTAGGAGCTCTCTTACATGCCCCTACAGGCTGTTCCTGGATCGCTCGTTGGACATGATGGCTGCATGGAGTCTTACTCTACTCTAAGACTCCGTGCAAGCCTTCATGAATCCAGCCCTCTGACTAATAAAAAGCTTTACAAATGGCTTCATACCTCATGATTTTCGCCTCGGACTATGTGTGAACACCTTTCTATACATGATCCACTTGCTTTCAAGGGGTCTTGTTTATGACCTCGGATGTTTTAGACCTTCCCTAGCAACAATGCACTCCTAGACTAGAGGAGTCAGGCTAACAAATTCCTTTTGTAGTAACTAACATGCCTCAACTTCATGCAACACATACATTTTTCCTTATTACATATTAAAAGAATGCAGTTAAGACACAGTAATAATTTTAGCTTATGAAGCTGTATTTTTCATGGCCCTGCATACAAATTATATTTGCTTTTTAACAATCATATTATAGCATCATTAATGAACCTAAAATTAATATACATTATAATAAGCTGATCTTGTCACATAACAGTTTCCTCCCTCTGACACTATCAGAGTCATACCATACATGTAATTATACTTTTATTTTTCTTAATTTGATAAAACACGCCTCTGCATCATAATACTCATCTTCTGTTATAATAGAACTGTCATTGATTGGTGCATGCAGTGGCATTTCATCTGCAGGTGAGGTTAAACATCTTGTAATCACAACCTTTAGAATAGAAAATAGAAAAATGATCACAAATATAATAAAAAGAAGAATGACAATACCCTGGATTATGCTAGTTCCCAGGTTACCAAAAATACTGCCCAACCATCCAAAAGGTGTCCATTGTTTTAATGTGCTGTCCAAATCTTTGGCCCTTTGTTCCATAAAATTTGCCAGTTTTTCCTGTTCATCATGATAGTCACTAATATATGAACAGCAATGACTCCCTATGAGGGCATATGACCCCCCTTTTGCAGCAAATATTATATCAAATGCCATTTGATTCTGTAACACTACAGTTCTCATTTCAGTCATTTCTCAATTTGCTATCTTGATGTGATGTGAAGTTTTGTTGGCCACCTGCTGTAGAATTTGAGCAAGCATGGTGATTTCAAGCATTGTCCTTTGCACTCCATACCCAGGATTAAAAATTGAAAATACTTGCTCTGCCCAGTAGATTTCTCACTTATTTCTCAGTCTGCCTGCTGGTGGGTGTTTGAAATGTTGAATAGCAGGAGTAATATATAGCCTACAGAGCAACATTTAGACCAGTTTGTAGGTAACCAGGGGTAGGCACAATCACCACAGATGTAGCAACAGTCACTTATCATGGCCATGCCATGCCTCCAGTTATAACTTTTTAAGTGCAGAGAGTCTTTCATGGCTGGTGTCATTACATTTGCTTTTTCCCACTAGTACAATCACATTTCTGGCATAACATGTGTCTCCATGATGTCTGGTTGCAAGGTGAAGAGACACAACCATTGAAAAATCAGTTACATTATGCCAGGTTAAGCTGATGTCATTAAGTTCCTTTTTAAATTACACCTGTGATGCAGGGATGGAGTCATAGGAATCCCTGCCTTAGATTGATGAGGTATACACAAATATATCCAGCAGTTTGTTTTGTTTAGATTTTTGGCATACTGCCGAAGGACCAGCAAGAAACTGTTTTCTCTTGACCAGTTTATAGAAGGAAACAGCAGCTGAAATAAAGCAAAAGTACCTCCTTTCACTGGATTACTGTGGTGGTGGTGCTGAGGTAGCATTGTCACCTCACAGTTAGACATTGCCCGTTCAATTCCCGGTTAGAGCGTTTTCTGTGTAGCGACATGCGTGAATGGGCATTCCTTCGTTGAAGGTTGTGCTTTAGGCCCAGCAAGCCAGTACGTAAAAATCTACTGCCAGTCATTAGCGGACCGGAGTTCCGCTGTGGCGATCCCTAACTGGGAAAAGCCGAAAGACACAAACAAACCTTCTTTCGCTGTATTCATCGTGGACTGCTACTGAAGTTGACCTTCTCACTGGGCATATGATTTATCTGTCACTCCTTGATTTCCCTCTGTTGGCTGCGATGATTCATCTAGGGTTCCCATATGACAGGTCTTCTTGCAATGAGATGAATGGATCCACATTGGTGGCCCTGCATAGTGAACTGCAGACAATGGGGTTAACAGGACCTGGAAAGGGCCCTTGCACCTCGGGCTAAGGCATCCTCAGCAGTAGGCAATAGAGATGCAGGATTTAGAACAAGGTAGGGGGGGTCAGTGAAATAGATGGATCAGAAAGAAGTGTAAGTTCATACCTAGTTAGACATGCAGTTGAGAGTGGTTGAGTTTTCATTTTAAGCAAAAGAGATGATACAAAATGAGGGACAGCTACTGTGAGATCATGCCCAAGCACTAACGATTGTGCCAGATTAACTAGAATGGCAGTAGCGGCAACTGCCCTTAAACAGAGTGGAAAACCTTTTGCGACAGAATCAAGTGCTGTAATAAGCTAATGGACAATGGCTGTCCCCATGTTTTTGTGCAAGTACTCCTTGAGCAAATCCATTTCTTTCATGATAAAAATAATATAAAAGGTTTATTATAGTCTGGTAACCCTAAAGCTGGAGCAGTAGCTAAAGCTTGTTTCAAATTCTGAAATGAATTTTCCTCTTCATTATTCCGAATGAGAGGCCCTGGTGTATCCTTCTTTAAAAGATTTGTCAAAGGTTTGACAATTTCTGTGTAGTTAGGGATCCACTGTCTACAGTATCCTGTCATACCTAGGAAAGACCTAAGCTGTCTCTGAGTAGTCGGACGTGGGTTCTTAGATATTGCATCAATACGAGATGGTAACACTTGCCTGCTACCCTAAGATATTAAATGACCAAGATAATGTACCTGAGATGACCACAGTTGTAGTGTTTTTCTAGACACTTTGTGTCCCTTTTCTGCAAGGATAGTCAGAAGATGCAAAGTATCCTGCTGACATTGCTGAAAGGAGTTTGATGCTATCGGTAAATCTACATATTGTACTAACACAGACCCACCCAAAAATGTCACATTCTCCAAATCTTTTTTTAGATTTTGAGAAAATAATGAAGGAGATTTATAGGTTCATACTAGGCTATCTGCCCTAGGGCATTTATAAGCCTAGCCAGAGTGTTTGGCTTTTGCCACCCATTTTAAATTAATTTTGCTATGCCCTTTTTCAAGGTTAGTATATTGTGCCCCTGTCTAACAGTGACACAGAAGTGATACCCAGGGTAAACCTACGATCTCCCATCCACTCATCAAGATTCCTCTTGAAGAGAGTCAATGAGGGACTCTGCCTAACCTGGACTGGGATTTTATTCCAGAGTGAAGGGAGCCTCTGGGTTATGAATTTGTCCCTCCAGCATGTCCTATTTATTTCAATGCTGAGGTTCAAGTCTCTCGAGCACGTAGCTCAATGGGATTTGGATTTTTTGAGGTGCAGCATGTCCATTAATTCCGGGTTGGACATGGCTTTATACATCAGGCACAGATTGCCTCTGAGCAGGCGGTATGCCACCGAGTAGAGCTGGAGTTTCTTTAACCGGGCAGCATATGGCATCTGTTTGAGCCCTTTGATCCTCTTGGTGAGGTACTTTTGGGGTCTTTCCAGTTGCTGCAGGTGTTTGGTAAGGTACATCCCAAAAGGGGCATTGTACTGAATTATGGGCCTGATGAGGGATGAGTAAAGAGGCACGATGACCTCCCCTGATCTAGATGTGAATCTCTTCATGATTAGGTAGGCTATATAAAATGTTTTTCTAACCACTTTGGCCACGTGGTGAGAGATTGCTATCAACTTGGGTCCCCAGGTCCCTAATTTAATCTTCTTCTATACTTAATTACACCTATATGTGTAAATTTGTGGCACATTGTTTTTGCCAAAGGGGATGAATATACACTTTTTGGCATTTAGCTTGAGGCCATGGCTCTGGCACCAGTTGTCTGTTTCTATGAGGGCCTTTTGGAGGATGCTTGTGTCGGCTGGAGAGTTGATTATGGTGCCCAGTTTGCAGTCATCTGCGAACCTGGTCAGCCGCAGTCCTTCCGTGTTTGCCTGTACCTCCGAAAAATATATACCAAACAAGAGAGGTCCCAGGACTGAGCCTTGTGGGACGCCACTTGTAACTGGTTTGGAGTCTGACATGGCTCCAGCAATTCTAACCATGTGGGTTCTGTCCTTGAGCCAGTTTGCAACCCATCTAGTGACATAGGGGTTTATATTTAAGCTGGTTAGCTTATCTATAATGCCCGAGTGGAGTATTGTATCGAAGGCTTTTGCGAGGTCCAGGTAGGCGTGTGGACCACCTTCCCCTCATCAATGGCCTTGGTGACTGTTTCAAAGAAATTGACCAGGTTTAAGAGGCAGGATCTGCCCTTAACAAAGCCGAACTGGGTAGGATCCAGTGTCTGTAGGTCCCCAACATCTTTATTTATGAGGTCCATGATGATCCTTTCCATAGCTTTGTAGACCAAGCTAGTCAGGCTTATGGGGCGATAGTTTCCAGGATCCGTTGAGGCACCAGCTTTGTGGAAAGGAACCACTGTTGCTGTACGCCACTCTTTGGGTACACACCCTGTAGTAAGGCTGAGACTGAACAGTAGTTTTATGTTTGGGTTTAGCTCTTCTTGGAGTTCATGTAAGATGCAGCCCTGGACACCGTCTGGTCCCATTGATGCTGTGTTTTTTTCTTTGGAGAGGGTGGCTCTTACCTGAGCATCTGAGATGTCAGGGGGGCAGCACTCTGTTGGGATAGATATTCACCCTTTTGGTGGGGGGGGGGGTTGTGCTGAACCTGTCAGCTAGGATGTTGGCAATGTCTGTGGGTTTGGTGTATTTTTTGTCATTTTGGACTAATTCTGAGCATATCTGGGATTTCCCACCCAGGTTCCTAACATAACTAAAGAAAGCCCTGTGATTATCCTTAGTGTCCTGTGCAATTTTTCTCTTGAAGCTGCCCTTAGACGATTTTATGAGAGCCTGTAGATTTTTGCTAATACTGATCAGAGATGCCTTCCCTTTTTGGGATTTTGCTCTATCATGTAGTAGCTTCCTCCTTCTATTGTATAGTTTGTTTATGGCTGGGGTCCACCAGACAGGACGTCTGCCTTTGGAGGATTGGGTCTTGGTTTTATTTGGGATTGCATGATCCATGCATTCCTGAAGGTGTTCATAGAATGCGTTTATAAATGATTCTGCAGTCTGGGCCATATTTTCCACAGGCCCGGGGGCTTTGAAAGATTCCACCTCGGTTTTGAGGAGTGTGAAATTTGCTTTAGAGAAGTTTTTCACTATGGTTTTCTGGGCAGGGGGTGGGGTCGGGATGTAAATATCCAGTGAGATTAGTTTATGGTCTGATCTTACCAGTGAGGAATACACTTCTGGTCTGGAGCATAAAGTCCCCATGTTGGTGATGATCAGGTCCAGTATGTTTTCCCCTCTTGTGGGAGTGGTAACAAGTTGTTCCATAGCATTTGAGTTTATAAATTCTAGGAACCTTTGGGCTAGGGTGTTGGAGATAGAGTAATGCTCCCAGTCTATGTTTGGGTAGTTGAAGTCACCCGATATAATGGTGTTTGGAGAGACCTTCATATTTTCCAGTGTTCTCAGGAAGGCCGAGTGGGGTTCCTGGGTTTGGGAGGGTGGTCTGTAGCAGGCTATAAACTGGAAGGCAGTTTTACCCACTGTTAGTTGCACATGGATAGTCTCTGATGCTTCGTGCTGTGCCACCAACCTGGAGGTGTGGGTATATTTGATAAATATTGATACTCCCCCTCCTTTTGTGGTTCGGTCCAAGTTTTGGGGCCAAAAAGCATGGTATGATGTATAACCTGGTAGTGCTGGGGTTCTCTCAGGAGCCTTTAGCCAGGTTTCTGTTACTGCAAAGATATCAATGTTCTCCATGCTAAGGAGAGTTTCGAGTGCGTGCATCTTGAGGTTTAGACTTCTGGCATTGAGTAGCATTACTCTTAGTTTCTTATCCCTTGTGATACCTATGGAGGTGGGTTTGTCTTTTGAGCCTTGCCTAAAAATGGCACTATGGGGGTAGCAAGAGCCTTTGCCAATATCCGAAAGCCCAGGGGTGACAGGTGCAAGCCGTCCCTAGCGAAGCATCGTGGCTTGTCGAGCATGTCATCCCAGGCTGACAGGCATTGGATCCCCTTTGAATGACGCCAATACAAGCCAATTGTTGAAATTGATCATCTTGTCTTCATATTGTGGCATCATTCTTGGTGAGGGTAAGTTGCTACTCAAGGTCAGGGTCATACCAGCCTGGGCTACATGCTCAGAGAGCTCCTCTATGTCTCTTTTCATGTAGTCCAGGGAGGTACGTATCAGGTCATTCACACCAGCATGGACAATGACTGAGTCATATTTATACTTGTATATCCTTGTGGTAACTGTGTCCATGTATATTGCTGTCCCTGATAAGTAAAAGCAAACAGAAACTGACTGTCATGGTGAATAGGTATAGAAAAGAATGCTGAACATAAATCTGTCACAGAAAAGTAACTAGCTGTAGGTGGTATGCAACTCAGTATTGTTGCTGGATTTGAAACAACAGGAAAAGTAGACAGTACTGCATTATTTACAGCCCTTAAGTCTTATAGAAACCTATAAGTATTCTTTCCTGGCTTTTTCACTGGAGAAATAGGAGTATTACAAGGGCTTTTAGCTGGTATTATTATTCCTTGCTGTATCAGAGACTGAATTACAAGTTTGATTCTCTGCTCTGCTTCCAGCTTTAGTGGATATTGTGGAACTCTAGGGTGAGGTTTTGATGGATTTAATTTTATTTTTACTGGTTCTGTTAATTTCAGTATAGTTACTTCATTTGCATGCTTAGCCCACACGTTTGCAGGTACCTGTTGCAGTAACTCTCCATCTGCCTGTATGCTTTCAGCAGGCTGTTCCTCAGCATCTGCTAAAACTGCCAATACTTCCTCTCTCATTCTGTTGGAACATTTAGATACACCCCTTCTGGGGTACAGTAAATAGTACAACCCAGCTTGCATAACAAATCTCTTCCTAGTAGGTTTACCGGTGCAGTAGTACTCGAAAGAAAATAATGCTTTTCTTCAATTGGACCTAAAGAAATGGGGATAGGTTCCAAAACAGGATACGTAACTGTAGTATTTGTTACTCTGACTGCCTTGACTTTATGCTCTGATACTGGTATTTGGCTATCTGAAGTAATTTTTAACACTGACCTAGTGGCTCCAGTGTCCACCAGAAATGGAGTTTTCCTTGAATTTATTTTCATCTTAGCGTAGGGTCCATTTTATTCTATTGGCAGTAGAGGGATAAGATTTACTTCTGTGTTATTTCCTTGACCTAGTTAATATGGAACTTCCTGACTTCTTCCAATCTGAGGAGGTGGTGGAGGAAAAACTGAATTATTATAATTTGGTTGCCATTCAGTCCAAGTAACCTGGACTCTTTGCATTTGCCTGTGTGGGCACTCCTCTCCAATGTCCTGTTTCTCCACAATTGAATCAAGATGTGTTAGATGAAGCTGGAGGGGCACTGCCAGACTATTGTTGCCAATCAGCTGCACCTTGTTCTCCTTGACCAGCACTTTTGCTAAATCCTCTAGCAGTTCCTCTACCCCTTCCTTTGCTTCTGCATGACCCCTTGGGTTTTCCAGCTGCCTGATTTGTAAAGTTAACAGCTTATCCTTAGTATCCCTCCTTCGTTTTTCCTGATACTTTGTACAGTGATTTGCAGCACTTAATAAAGACTCTAAGTCCTTTCCTTGCCAGTCTATGAGCACTTGCTTTATTTGATTGTGTACAGGGGCTTGCAGACCTTGCACAAAGGCTGCTGCAGTAGCTGGCTTAGCTTGCTCTTCTGGGTCTGGTATTCCTGAATGTCTAGCAACTACTGTTTTGAGGCAACTCAAGTAGTCTGCAAGGGCTTCCCCTTTATTTTGTTTACATGCCTGTATTTTAGACCAATCAGTCCTAACTTGACACACATCCATGATTTTGTTTAACAATGCTGTTCGTTTATCTGTTAATGCATTCCCTGTGACAGTGAAATCTGTTATCTCAGCCTTTTCCAGTAACTGCTTTTTTATTTCATCCAAAGTAACTACCCTCAGCAGTTGATTTAAATCTGTCAAAGTAGGATTGTAACATTCTATTATAGTTTTTAATTTTTTATTGAATTTTAATGGATCTTCTCTAATATTTGGAACATTTTTAGACATAGTATGTAAATCAGCAGGGGTCCAAGAACAATGAACAAATTCCCTATTGTTAGCCCCCATAATTTCCCTGAGAGGTGCCAATAGATCCCCTCCAGAGGTTGTAATCTCCTATTGTACCCTGTCATGTGAGCGTGTATGGTAAGATACAGGAGTGTCAAATACTAATGCCCCTGTTGGGGAAGTAGAAGCTACCTGAGAAGGATAGGAAAAACCACCCCCCTCGACTGCAGATGCCTGTTCAAAAGATGAAGATTGAACAGGGGAACCAGTCTGAGCTGTACCAGTATAATGTGAACTGGGTGTCCAATGGACAGTAGACCGAAATGTAGGGGTCTGAGAAACAACAGAGTCTTGTACAGGAGGTACCCATACTGGTGCATAAGGGGGTGGGGGTGCCGTAGCTACTGGAGGAATATCATCCTCTTCAGAAGTTTCTGCTTTTTGGCCATCCTCAGTTTGTTCCAAACCTACTACAACAGGATAAAGGGATACATTTTTACCGGTCTGTATTGCCTTTTTAACCTCTTTTACTTGTTGCAACAATTTCTTATTAACATCCTGAAACCCTCTTAATGATAACTCCTTTTCCCTTTTAAGTGCTTCATAGGTTCATAGGTAGGTGCAAGGCTATTGGACCAAGGGCCTATATAAGCCTAGCCAAAAAGGGACCCTGGCTTTCACCACCCAAGAAAATTATTTCCCTGTGTCCCTGTTGAGCAGAGCCACAGAGGTGATCCCTGGGGTGAATTTCCTATTTCCCATGCAATCATCAATATGTTTCTTGAAGAGTGCTAATGAGCTTTGTTTTATATAGATAGATAGTGTGCTCCAGAGTATTGGAAGTCTCTGGGACAGGAATCTATCCCTCCAGCATGTTCTGTTTATTGTGGTGACAAGGTTTAGGTTCCTAGAGCATGTAGCTTGGTGGGATTGGGATTTCTTTAAGTGGAGCATGTCCAACAGCTCTGGGTTTGACGTAGCTTCATATGTTAGGCAGAGATTGCCTCTGAGTAGGCGATATGTGACGGAGTAAAGCTGGAGTTTTTTGAGATGGTCTGTGTAGGGCATCTGTTTGTGGCAGGTAATCCTCTTTGTGAGGTATTTCTGCAGCCTTTCCAGTTGTTGTAGATATATTGTGAGGTACATACCAAAAGGGGCATTATATTCTATAATGGGTCTAATGAGTGACGAGTAGAGTGGAACAATGACTTCTTTTTTCCTGGATGAGAAACCTTTTGTGATGAGGTGTGCCATATAGAAGGATTTCCTGACTACTGTGGTGATGTGTCCCTAGGTCTCTTATCACACTTTTAGTGTTAAGTAGACTACCACCTATGTGGTAGCTCATGGGTAGAGAGTTTTTACCAAAGGGGGTGACAATGCACTTTTTGGCATTGAGCTTGAGGCCATGGCTTTGACACCAGGCATCTGTCTCCGTGAGGCACTTTTGTAGGATGTCCACATCGTTAGGAGTTTTGATTATGGCTTCTAGTTTGCAGACATCTACGAACTTTGTTAGCCAGAGACCTTCTGTGTTAGCCTGTACTTCAAAAAAGTAGATACCAAACAAGAGAGGACCCAGGACAGAACCATGTGGTATTCCACTTGTCACTGGTCTGAAGTCGGATTTGGAGTCTGCTACTTTCACAGTCTGGGTTCTGTCAGTGCGCCAGTTCGCAACCCATCTCGTGACATAGGGATTTATATTTAGTATAGTGAATTTATCTATAATTCCAGAGTGGGGGATGGTGTCAAAAGCCTTGGCAAGATCTAGATAGGCTGTGTGAACCACCTTACCCTCGTCTTTGATTTGATCTCGCTTGCTTATCTTTGCTCCCATTTTCTTATGTTATAAATCAGTAATAATAAAAATGTTAGGCTTACCTTACAACTCCTGGATCCTGGCAGTTCCAAAGACAGAAAATAACTGTAGTAATCCACACACCATACAGGGAGGGAAGGGTAGGACGTCTATCAGTGTACAGCAACAGAGGAGTGGTTTCGATCAGCCTTTCCCCACAGCATCCCCTTGCTTTCATCCCGACGTGAGCACAAAAGTTACAGCTCCAGCATTGTGGTCGGGATAATGGAGTGGATAAGTACTGTGTCCAGAACACTTTCACTCAATCACACTTTTAAGTCCCAGCGTGCTTTTGGGCTCATTAATTTATTTTAACAAAGCATACCTCTACGTCCTATCATGTGGTAGGCTCATGAATTTGTTTTAAGAGTATATAGTCTACGTCCCAGTCATGCGGTGGGCTCATGAACTTGTTTTCACAGTATATAATCTATGCCCCAATCATGCAGTGGGCTCATGAACTTGTTTTAACAGTATATAGTCTATGTCCCAGTCATGCAGTGGGCTCATGAACTTGTTTTAACAGTATATAGTCTATGTTCCAATCATGTGGTGGGCTCATGAACTTGTTTTAACAGTATATAGTCTATGTCCCAATCATGCAGTGGGCTCATGAACTTGTTTTAACAGTATATAGTCTATGTCCCAATCATGCAGTGGGCTCATGAACTTGTTTTGACAGTATATAGTCTATGTCCCAATCATGCAGAGGGCTCATGAACTTGTTTTAACAGTATATAGTCTACGTCCCAATCATGCAGTGGGCTCATGAACTTGTTTTAACATTAACTTTTAACTTTTTCTTTTCTTTCTCTCATACATTCATACATTGACAGAATAAAAACATCTCTCATACTTCTTACCTTTCAATCCTGAGGGTACCGCCCTTGACACAAGGCACCTCCTTGTGTTAATTTGTCCTTTACTGCATGTGCACATACATTTACTATACTCATTCGCTGTGGGGTCCTCCCACTATTACTTATATACCTTACAAACAACTCAAACAAAAATACAGTCATGCACTTATTCCACATTTTGCTAAAATTGTCTAAAAGAGAGAAAGAGAAAAAATCCCCCACAAACAAGCGTTTTCCCTTACAAAACAATTTATCTTCCAAGGCTAGTATGTTTGCACACCCTGAATAGCTGCACATCTGAGTCTCTAACTGTTCCATACAAAGCAGTGTGGAATTCACAAAAAATCTGTGATGGGCCCTATTCCAGAACTGCCCTGCAGCAATACCAAAGTTCATATCCAGAGAACAGCACCAAATTGTTATAGTCATAAATAAATAATATTAAGAAATTTACCTTGTATACAATCAGTCAGGAACAACACTTCAAGATGTGCAAACAGAAATTTTACTCTTACAGCGCTGGAAGACAATCTTCATAGCAGTTGGTAAGTCAGTCTCTCTCTGACAAACTACGGGCAGGATTCACAAAGCCTCTGTGTAAGAGTTACAAGGCTTACACGGAGGCTGCAGTTAAATGGTGTGACGTCAGCATGTCATGCATATGCATGAGGGCATGCTGAATCACACCTAAGGCTAACACGGTCCATGGAAGACAGTAGGGGGCGTGTCCATAGGGCGAGCCCTGCAAACAGACATGCCCCCAGAAGAGTAAAAGTCCCAAAAGTAAACCCCCATGACAGAGTCCGTGTAAATGTGAATAAACACAACACAACACATGCCCCCACAGACTATGAACATAAAATGTATAAATGAACATCTTATATATTTTTTTTAAGTTGTAAAGATGTTTGCCCGTGAGTACGCTCATTTGCGCGGGCGTGCCCGTCGCTTAGCCACAGTTAGCAGGCAGTGGAAAAGCATATAAGAACTAAATATGCAAAGTAAGCCAAGAAGCAATAGCGTAGTGGTAGAGATATCGGCTGAAGAGGAGGGAGTCATGATTCGAGCCTCCACAACATCAATTTTTATATTTAGTGAAATAAGCATGAAACAAGTCCCTGACATATATGTACACATATAAAATTATATTTTATGTAAAATGTAATGAAATGGGCCATGTATTTTGAAGAAATGTGAGATAAAAAAATAAAAAAAAATGTGAGATGTGCCCATAGCTGAGCTACAGTCTAACAAGTTGAGGATATCTGCCTGTAGGTGAACAGTGGTTTAACAGTTGTAAAATTACTGCCCATAGGTGAGCAGTGTTTTAACAGGTGTAGAATGAGTGCCCATAGGTGAGCAGTGGTTTAATAGGTGTAGAATGAGTGCCCGGGGTTGAGCAGTGTTTTAACACGCTGAAACTGTGTGCCCGTAGCTGAGCTGAGCATAATATGCGTGCTGACAGCCAAACCACGCGTAAACCGGCGTAACCCGTTTGTGCGGAGCTGCGCACCGCGCCAACAAGCTAACCGATGGGCAACGTTGAGCAAGCTGTATCAAAACTGCCTTTACACAGACACACCTCCTAGCCTGTGTAGACAGTCATAAAATATAAAAAGCAATGGCCAGGTTCGAACCCAGAATACCATACACTATAGTCAAAGTACTGAACCACTAAGCCATGACAGTTGCCCTTTGAAATGCGGTAATAGCATATATATAGGAATGAATAGAAAGAGGAGCATGACAAAGCAGGTTTTGTGAAGCTGATACAATTCCAAAATGGCCAATCACAGATAAGTGCGGGAAAAATGGCATATATAAGCCCCATAGGCAGGAATACACAGCATAACCGATTGTAGAACCGACTTGCAGCTAGGATGTCAGGTGTAGGTGAGGGTAGTTGCTTCCAAGCACAGAGGTGGGGCGTTGAGGAGTCCAAATATATGGTTTGGCTTCTTGTCCATAATCATGAGGCCCAACTCATGCAGGGCCAGGTCCTGTGGGGAGCTTATAGGGCTGAGGCATGGGACTGGTTGGTTCATGATCTCACCAGTGCCACAAGAATAGCAAGGACTGGTGATCAGGTCTGTCACCACCATGCGGACCTGAAGAGACAGAAGCAGGACCAACTGAACCGTTGGATCCAGGAGGCCCGGCAAATGCCCAACACCCCACTACTGAGTAAGTTACATGTAATTATTTATGTAAGAAATTAACCTAGCTGATATTATGGAGATGTGTATTCCAATATTACTTTATTTATATTACAGCTGCAGGTGTCCGTTCTGCGAACTGTCGAGCCTATGGCGATAGGCTGGTGTGGTTGCACCACCAGGCAGGTCAGTAAATCTCTCCCTGTAACTGTAAATAAATATATAAGTATGACAGTTAGCAAAAGAGTGCAGTGTAGTCACTAATTAATAAAATGTGCAAGTAACAGTGTAAGAGGGTTTGCAAGTATTGCTTGATTACAAAAGTGTGATGCAGTCTGTAATCCAAACATAAAAATGAAACAAGTCTGAAATAAAGATGTTCCACCTGTAATATAATAGTACATAACCTGCAGCAGGCTGAAAAGTACAGCTGCAGAAGCTGAGTAAAACACATGTGTGAAATATATCCCTGTTGAAATACAGAAACATGACAGAGGTGAGACTGTTGGAAAGGATTTTTATAACTACAGGTAAAACATGTTGATAAAGCCTAGAATTAAGTACCATCCTGAACTGTAAAAATAAAACAAGTGAGAGAGTGTGAGAAAGAGGTATGAATCCACCAATAAAGTAGTAATAACTTCTGAATAAAGTATACTGCAGTCAGTACAGAATGAAATGAATGTGACAGGCAGAACCAAACAGTAACATGTGTTGAAAACGGTACTGCAGCTGGAATGTGTGTCCCAAAATCTGGATATGTTGCTCTCAGTCTGCAATATGCAGATAGTATGGTTGTCTGAAATATTAAACATCCACAGTTGTCTATAGCTATATAAAGCAAATGTAGCAGGATGATGTAGCTGAACAGAGCCAGATATGAATGTGTATGAATAAAAATGAAATGTATATTGATGCAGGAGTAACATTCCTATCACCAACCTGAGGTAGTTATCACATAGGAAACTGTAGGCAGAACTGTAGTGTGTATATATCTGCAGCTAGTAGAAATGTACAGCATATGTATTGGTAATTGAAGTTGTTAATTAAATTTTCTTCACCCTACCCTACAACCACATATAATCCATTCCACGTGAAACTGGTATGTGCAATCACAATTAACACCCCTGGACATTTGTCCTGTTGGTTCATACATATTTGCATGTACGTTGATGCATCTGCCCTGTTCATAAATCCAAACCTGATGGCCTGTTGCCATCAATCAATGCTGCATGTTGTTGAATTGTGTATTGCTGTTCAAATTATGCATGTGTTATGCTTGCTGTTCAATGGCTTGAATATATGGGTGTTTGGTTAATGGGAATACTAATGCATGCTGTTACAACTAATTGTGAATTGTATTGTACGTTACTAACCCAAACTGTCATAACATAATGCAAAACATAGGACGACAGGGAAGGCAGGTTCCAGCGGACCCACCTCTCCCTCCTCAGCTGGCGAGTGCACCTGGCAGTAGTGCCCAGGCTGGACCCTCCTCCGGTGGCCCTGTGCCACCTGCGGGTGGAAGTGCTGCAGAGGATGGGGCTCGTCCCCCCTCTGCAAGTGTGGCCGGATGAGAATGTCCACTCACCCTCCATAGTGTCCGGACTGTGGTGTGTAGGGAGATCCGGGATGCTGTGCTTGGGCCCCTATGCCAGCTTGAGGCACAGGTGGCACAACTCACGGGCGTGCCTGCTGCCCGGCCTACACAGCCCCAGCACAGCCCTGTCCTGGGCAGTGAAGACACAGTGGCAACTGCCCATGGGTGGGGATCTCAGTTCCACTGTTGCCATCTGTGGGCTCATGGGCTCTCAATATCCAAATATCTGTCCCCGTCAATTGTGTAACCCCCCCACATGTGTCATACACTGCCCCTGTATGCGTCTTGTTTGTCTTGTCTGTTAACCTACCCAACCTACCTCCCCAGCTATACCGACTTCCTGTACCTGACATACCACTCTCACCTGAAAAAAAAAAAAGGGCACTCTGTACCCACAAAAAAATTACACCCCATACATAGCTGCCCATTTTGCACACATGTCTGCTGGACATGGAAACTGTCAATTACAATTGGCTGTACAACAAGTATTATTGTTGTCCTTACACCTCTCTCAGGGGTGAAAGGTTTCAAATGTCACACCAAATTATAAACATATGAACAGCTGTTGCTGATGAAGAAATGGGCAGCTATGGGCCTTACCTACATCCCTCCTGCAAAACCCGAGCTTGTTTCCCTACTATCCTACCCTCCTTGTGACCCCTTTTTCACCACTTTCCTGTCTCCCCATTTTCATTTCTTTCAAAGAAATTAGCTGGTGTCAAAGAGTAAGCACTTTTAAGCAGTTGTAAGCGGGTATGCGCGTGTGTGCGTGGAGCTAAATGCCAGTGCGCATGTGTGAGCTCCACGCAAACCAGCGCTAACCTGCTTACAACTGCTTAAAAGTGCCTTAGTCACTCTGAATGACAAGGCCTGTAGTCTGCTCAAAAGCAAAATAAAATCCCACTGTCAGTCCCAAACCCAGGACCTTGAAAACTGTAGTCTGCATGACTTACCACTAAGCCATGACTGCTATATAAGAACATTGTGCTACAATAAATATATCATGCAATAGTAGGAATGAATGTAAAGGGAATATGGGATGTGTAGTACACAAAGCATGTCATGTATATTTACTGTCAAATGTAGTGGATTTCTATAATAGTAGTGTGTGAACAGAAACAGCCATGCTAGTTGGTAGCTAGTAGGTAATAATGTCACTGTAGCACCTTGCAAGCCACACACATACTCACAGCAGGATAATCACTGCCCATACCCCACAACCTCTTACAGCAAGACATCTGGACTAAGTAATAAAAAATGTGGAGCAAAGGCCTAAAAACAGGGACACATTTCAAATATTGCTCTGACAAACTTAGACAGTTGAGAGAGTAATAAGTTTTGCATTATTTTGGATTTTTGGAAGGGTACAAAGTCTGAAACTGAAATGTTTGTCACTATAGTTTGACTTGAGCCCTGAGTGATTTGCCAGAAAAAGCAGTTTTATGAGATATGGACCAAAATATGAGGCAAAAATGTGGACATCCTGCAAATATCTGTACACTTGAGAGGTATGACACTGCCATATTTGAATAGTTAAGAGCCTAGACATAGCAACAATGACTGAGTTACAGGGATGCCCCACAGACTCCCTGTGAAATGTACAAATAGTAGGCAGAAAGGTGTTACAACACATGCAATGGTAACTATGAAGTACTGAAAGTATGCACCACTTGCACGGCAGAAATAGTGTAGTAATACATATGCTCATGCTAACCCACAGTCACAACTGCAGAATACCAGACAATTTAATGGGTGTACCCCACTGATATGTACCATTCCATGAGGCAGATAAAAGATGCACCTGAGAGTCTCTGGGGCCTGCTCAGCAGCATACTCAAATACCCTAATAGATGTCAAGGCCCACACCATGGCCAGACCACACTGCATGCAGTAACACCCTATCAGATATAGCAAGCATTCCAAGGTGTAAATGTACATGGAAGATAGGAAAGCCACAGCAACACACTACAGTCAAGACACCTAGCAGGCATCAAGTAGTGAATGTAAAGGGCAAATAATGAAGCCATAGCAACAAAGTGCAAGAGCCACTGCTATATACCAGTTACACCACATGTCCCACAGGAAAGCACACACACCCACATTAACAGTAGTAGTAGTCTTAGGTGTCAGTGTACATACACACTTAGTACAGGAAACTGGAGAAATGAATGGAGAAATGTTAATCTACAACACAGCTGGAAATATGAGAGAGACACTAACCTTTACACTCACAGAACAGTGTCCACAGCATACCAGCATGGTCCCTGCCCTTAAAATCTGAAAGGGCTACGCCTATCTCCATACCTTTTTATAGCACTGTCCTGAAATCAGTGAGAACTGCAATCAGTACACAACTGGCTGCATGCAATTAGCAAATGCTGGCTAACAATTGGTGCAGAGGCCATCACATAGACATATGCAGATACCTACAAAAGCATGCTGTACTCCCAGTCCACACATGCAATACTTTCATTGCACCCTCTGGAGGTAGGGAGAGAGAGAGAGAGAGAGAAAGAGAGAGAAAAAAAAACACAAACAAAAACACTTATTAACAAAACCTACTGGAAAGCTGTCATCTGTCAACTGGAGCAGCAGCAGGACACCGATCCAAAAGGCAACGCAAGCAGCTGTTACAAACACAGGTAATGTAAAGTGATACTTTAAAAGTATACATACTGTGAACCCTCCATATGTGTCATTGGTCTGTATATATATGTATATGAAGATGTGCATAGGGCAGGGGACATGCAGCAACTATCAGTGAAGGCTGTACATACATATGTATGTGAGGGCATCTATGTGCACATATCAATGTAGGTTGAATGTAGGTTGTAGTGAATGTACAATGTAGGTTTCACAGTTATGTATGTTTAGCAGTATGTTAGTGTGTGTATACAGTTTTGTAAACAAACATGTTGATATACCTATCTATCATATGGATACGTATGTATGTCAATATATGTATGTATATATATATATATATATATATATATATATATATATATATATATATATATATATAATATGCATATATGTATACATAGATAGAGAGGGATGTAGGAATACATAGACAGATGTAGATAGATAGAATATGTACAAACATATATATGTAATACACACATACAGATATAGATATATGTAGATACATATACATAGACAGACAGATCTGACTATCTACAGATATGACTGTATATGACTATCTCACACTCCCCCTGTCCCACCCCTCTGTCACTCTCACCCCCTCTCTGTCACACTCCCCCCTCCATATCTATAGCAATATATGTACATCGATATATATATATATATATGTGTATATGTATACAGACAGAGAGAGAGAGAGAAATTCTGAGTGAGGCACATGTGTACAGATGTATTGCAACAGGTGCCTGGTGACAAAGGCATGGAGTGAACACCAGTGTCGAAACTGGAGTACCATACCCCATTTCAAATCACCTACACCAGTAACCACCAGATATGTGATAGGCTGCCCACCACTGCATGTGTCAGGGGTGAACAGGGTCATAAACATGTACAATAGGCCCCCCAATGATATTCACAGTGGCACACTATTCCTGGAATACCTGTACATGGTATGTGTCAGCAGACACGGTGTGTCAGCTATGGACATGTAGGTCAGTGTATCCCTCCACACCACACAATGTCTGCCACGATATGTACCTCACATGACAGCTACAGATATGGAGAAGGACACAGTGACATGTATGACACTGTGACAATGCACTCAAACACATTACCAATGCACAGTGACTGACAACACCACAGAGTGCACACATACTACCCACATGGAGGTTACCACTCCTGGATTTACATACTTAAGTCACACCCATGACAGATGTCCAACAACCATAGTAACACCTTACACCATCCACAACCTAAATGACCGCTGTGTGTAGTCCGTGACACTGCAGTAGAGAGCACATGGTGGAGGTACAGGTTCCTACCCACAGATAACACATACCCTGCAATAACCCACATAGCGTTAAGAAGCAAGACTCCCCATGAGTACATGTCACACATACCCCTGCTGAATGTTAGTCAGATAGGTAATATTCCATATGAGTCATCCTGTGTAACTGTTTGACAGGAGCAGGTACCATCACATCACATGTGTCATAAGGGTCAGGGTAGCAGAACAGTATGCTGTTGTAGTCCCAGGGGCAATAGCATATTGTATTGTATTGTATTGTATTGTATTGTATTGTGTTGTACTGTGTTGGTATGTAGAGGTGCCTCCTTTGTGGAGTGGATCCACTGCTGCTGTATGCCAGTGTACAGGTACATATCCTGTAGTCAGGCTAGTGTTACATAGCACTTCTATATGCGGGTTATCTCCTCTTGGAGTTCATGTAGCATGCAACCGGGGATACCATCAGGTTACATTGATGCTGTGTTTTTTGCTTTTCTGAGGGCGGCTCTCACCTGGACATCTGTGATGACAGGAAGGTTACATTTAGCTGGGATAAGTATGTCTTCATTTGGGGGAGAGGCAGGGGGGAAAACTGCACTGAACCTGTCTGCCACAATGTTGCCAATATCTGTGGGTTCAGTGAATTATTTGTTGTTGTGTACTAACTATGAGCATATTGGAGGTTTTCTGACCAGGTTTCTAACATAACTGAAGAAGGCCTTGCAGTTATCTGTAGTGTCCCTGGTGATTTCCCTCTCAAAGTTGCCCTTGGATGTTTGTATGAGAGAACATAGCTCTTTACTAGTGCTGAACAGACATGCCTTCCCTTTATGGAATTATGCTCTGTCTTGCAGTAGCTTCCATCTTTTGTTATACAATCTGTTTATGGCTGGGGTCCACCAGACAGGATGCTTTCCCTTTGTGGAGAGTGTCTTGGTCTTATATGGGATTGCATGATCCATGCATTCTCGGAGATTTCCATAGAAATCATTTGTGAAGGTGTCAGCATTGTGGGTTGTGGCTTCCACTGGCCCAGTGGGCTTAAAGGATACCATCTCAGTCTTAAGAAGTGTAAAGTTTGCGTTTGGAATGTTATTCACTGTAGTCATTTGTGCTGGTGGTGGAGGTGGGATATGTATATCCAGGGCGATTAGTTTGTGGTCAGATCACAGTAGTTGATGATGTTCCCTATACAGTACCGCGATACAAACCCCCAGAGTGAGGAGGTGCTTTGGACCTGAATCAGTGTGCTGACTGCTGGGGTATGGTAGTATGTCATATGGAGTGTACCAGGTACCGTTGCACAATTGTTGGCTGAGCACTGATACCTGGCCATTTACATGTGTATCCACTAGTAGACAGACAGATGCTATATATGGGAGATATGTTGTATCACAACAGTCGAGTAGCATGTGTAGTATGTGTGCCAAATTCTGCTGACATATTTTGCTGATATCATTTTATTGTCTTTTTCAGGACCATGGTTCACCAGCGCAATCCGGCATACTCTGCAGCCGAGGATGAGGAAATACACCAGAGCCTGGTGTGGGATTTTGCAATACTCTTTTCCCACACCAGCCAGAATCAGCTGGAGAGGGCTGCACTGTGGCAACACCTGGTCCATCAGGTAAATGACATTGGCACACATAATAGGACATATGAGCAGGTACGACATCACTGCAGTGATTTAATCAGAAATGTCCATCAGCGAGCGTTGGATATCCACAGGCAACAGGTTGCCACAGGTGGTGGAGTGGCTACACATCCTCCACTCACCAGACTGGAGGGACTACTCCTAAGTGTTGTGGCTCCAGCCCACCAACAACAACAACAGCAGCAGACCTGCATTATGATGGAGGCTGGAGCCACACAGCACCATGACTACGAGCGTGCAGGTAATATGCCATATATGTGTGCATGTGTGCATGTGTGCATGTGCGCATGTGCGCATGTGTGCATGTGTGCATGTGCGCATGTGTGCATGTGTGCATGTGTGCATGTGTGCATGTGTGCATGTGTGCATCACTAGTAACATTGTGTAAACATTGTAAACTGTGTTTCCTGTTTCCCTCCCACAGGTTCTGGTGCTGCTCTGGTGTCATGCAGCAGAGAACCTGAATCAGGTGCCACGGGTAGTGATAATGATGATATCTGTGTAATGGCACAGGAAGGTGTG
Organism: Protopterus annectens; assembly: GCF_019279795.1. Classification (NCBI taxonomy): domain Eukaryota; kingdom Metazoa; phylum Chordata; order Ceratodontiformes; family Protopteridae; genus Protopterus; species Protopterus annectens. The sequence goes on along the minus strand of NC_056746.1, from coordinate 1,442,354,816 downwards.
CCAGGGTCCGTCATTGATCAGCCAATTGAATGTACACAGCTGTCAACCCCATCAATGCGCACAGTCATCCTGCCAATACATCCTTTGTCACCAATGTCCCTAGATGATGGACAGGATGCAGTGGGCATTGACCAGGGTAATGTGGTATCTGTGGCACATGCTTTCCCACACAGCAGCCATGGGCATGGCCCTGAGATGGTACCACACAGACAGATGTCCAGGGGTTCTCGTGGGAGCATCCGTGGGTGTACTGCCCCTGTCAGATATGCCCACAGTGGTCTTACAACCTCAGCTATGTTTCGGGCTGTCATGCAGGCACAGTCACATATGGAACGGTACACCAGACAGGGTCTGAGGGAGCTGACAGCATGTCGCACAGCCATGAGTGACAGTATGCGTGACATTGCGGCTGCCATCCGTAATTTCACCGATGTCATAGACAGACATTGTGGGGACATATTAGATCAGTTCCACAACTACATGTCCATGAGCCAGGGCAATGGTGGACAGTTGAGGCGTCGACATGGGCGTATGCCAGCAACAGCAGCAGCTGGCAGTCGTCGCGGACGACAACAGGGCAGCGGCCACCCCCATAGTGCCAGCAGCAGCCCCAGCAATGCTGGGTCTGTGCTGTCATCAGACCACCCCAGAAGACCATGTGCATGTGGCTCTGGACAGGCCCAACAGGGATCTGTGTCCAGTCAACGAACACCTGCTTCTGATGACAGTACCCAGTCTGGATTAGTACCGGATACGGTCCGTAGCACCCCTGCAAGGCACAGGTACTGTGTCCGTGGCCAGAGACACTGATCTGTATGACCTGGCAGGTACAGTCTGTGGCTGTCCACAAACACCGGTATATGGCAGCCATGAGGTGGAACTGTGTGCATCCATACACACATGCGAATTGACAACACCTAGGGCTACCGCATACATGCACACACTGCATCAACATTGCCCCACCTTGTACTGCTGTCCCTCACCAACACACATACACATACATGTCAATTGGTGGTATCAGTGGCAGACTCAGGCATACTAAGTTCACACCCTGTGCATATGATGAAACTGTGCCACCTCCTGCAATCTGTAACATCAGTGCAGGTACAGGTTAACATGTTACTGATGCACAGGGTGACTACATAGACGTGTAGTAATAGTATCATGTTGTTAACAGTACAGTGTGCTGATATAATTGTGGGTATATCCCAGCATGCCTGATGCAGTAAGGGTATGATTGTCTTGTACTGTTTTCTACACCCATGGTAAGTACCATAGTGTATCATCTGCACATGTTTGCATACTGGTGGTAAGGATGTCAACAGAAGGCCACATACATAGGTAGCACAGGGGATAAGGTAATGAAAGTATTGATACGCAATGATGGACATGTAAGCTGGAAGTGGCATGTTGCCCACACTGGACTCTGCAATGCGGATGTTTGAGGATGTTGATATGTGTGCAGTACTACACAACTGGTACAGGACACACAGGAGCACCCTAGCACTGCAAGCTCACACCTCATACCATGCTAGACAGCCCCAACACAGAAAACTAACTTTCACAGGAGGGAGAGTCCCCATAAATGTCAGGGATACTGTGGTGGCAGGACAGGTAGCATACATCCTACTACGTATGGAACCACTGAGTGAAGGCTCAGGGTCTATTATTTGACATGTGTATGAGTGCAGGTATGAGCACCTGGGTTTCCGTCTGGTTATTGTACATGCTGATGGTACATGGTCTGTACACTTGTGTGCACTGAGACTGGACCCTGGCCATCTGACCTGTGTATTTCCATGTACATGTGTATAGTGCCTGCATATTTGCACTGTTACCTACTGGAAGTGGTACAGCTTGTTTGTTGTACAATGGACTACATGCAGCCCTGCTTACTGTAGCTTTGTTTGCATGCATGTTTGCTTGCAGTTACCCTGGAACACTGATTCCCCCTGCAATGCAGATTTACGGAGCTTCTGTGGATTCCTAGTGAGATCTGCATAGCTTACTATATGTATGTCCATGTCTCACTTGACAGAACGTCACTGTTTGTCCTGTTCGCATGTACGTTGCCTGTGACACATTGCATATGACTTACCTGGCATTTGACCACGTGAGCAGTCATATATGCCAGCGCTAACTAATCACAGGCACTATACCCTCACATACTCACCTTCTGTACCTTGCTCCCCATTGGCCCTATGTGCTGTTAATCACCATGGCAATCACAATACTATGGTAGCATGTGCAAAGGTCACTTGTCAGTCACCTCTATGGTACAGTTGTGGAATATGTTAGACATGTGGCAATGTCACAGCTGCCACATGTACACAGTCAACCCTCTCCCCTACCCATGAACGTACAACACATGTGTGAGATGCAACCACATAGCCAAACTGGGGACTAAGCACTCTGAACCCAGTACTGGCATAACCTGTCAGGTGGTATGAAATACTACAGTGACTACAATACCAGTCTGATGTAGACCTACACTGATAGCAATCCAAGCACATGAACACACTGGGGCATTCTTGGAGCCTCAGAATAGCATCCTGCCTGAGTAGCAGACACCTCTGCAGCTGGCACACAGGCATACGTTAAGCCAGAACACAGCACGTGCAACACATAGCACACAAATCCTGTGTGCTAAACAGTCACAGCCTGTACGGCTAGACAACACACCTGCTACAGTTGTGTTAGGTACATTTATTGTCCAGTACAGTGAGGTCCCGCTCACCAGGCTGGACAAGGTGAAGGTCACAGTGACATGCCCGTGGGGCACTATGGTCCACCACATAACACAAGCATACAGGTCAGTCAGAGGCATGGACACATATGACTCAGTCATTGTCCATGCCACTATGGCTGACCTGTGATGTACCTCCCTGGACTACATGATAGGGAACATAGAAGGGCTCTCTGAGCATCTGGCACAGGCTGGTATGACCCTGACCTTGGTTGGCATCATACCCTCACCAAGAATGCTGAAGTATTACTGAATGCTGATGAATTACTGTAGCTACAACACCCTAGCTGAAAGGTTCCTAGCATGTAGTCACTGCATTGCTATGGAACAACTTGTTACCACTCCCACAACAGGTGAAAACATGTAGCACCTATTTATCAACAACATGTAGACTATATGCCCCAGACCAGATGTGTATCCCTCGCTGCTAGGATGATACCATATACAACTCACACTGTATATACACATACCACATGCAGCACCCGCACAGAAAACCACAGTCATAATGTTATCCAGTGCAAATACCATGTATTCACATGTGGCAGGCGTCAGACATGGGAACTATTGAAGGTCACAGGTATATATGTGTAGTTGGCACACACATACATCATATGTGTGCATTGCCATTTCTGGTTTAATCAATGTCATGCAGTATTGTGAACAACAACCCACACACATGGGCATTGTGTGTGACAAAAACACACTTGGCATTTGTGGAATTCAAAGCCATAACTAACTGCACTATGACAGTAGTGAGAGACACAGTAGCAGAGCGTGCTATTTACATTACTGGGAGATTTGCCCTCTTCTGCTGTACTTGTAGGGTGCTGACATCATCTCTGTTTAGAGACTGGAATATGCAGCTGGTGTGTTGTACTGGTTGCCAAAAGGGTCAGTTCTCTCACACATGTAACTGCACACACCCTACTTCCACCCCCCCCACGCACACACACACACTTGCAGGATTCAAACCCCTGCCTAACTATGTTATGACAGTAGTATGAGACACAATAGCTGAGCTCGCTATTTGCATTACCGGGTGGTTTCTCTTCTCCGGCTGTACTTATAGGGTGCTGACATCATCAGTGTTTAGAAAGAGGAATGTGCATCGTGTAGTGTGTTCTCCTAGTTACCAAAAGGGACATTTCTTTCATACACAATTGCGCACACACACTAACCCCCCTCCACACACACAGTATTTTCAGGACTCAAACCCCTACCTAACTAGGTTATGGTACTTGAGACAGACACATTAGCAGATCGCACTATTCGCATTACTGGGAGGTTTCTCTTCTCCTGCTGTACTTATAGGGTGCTGACATCATCAGTGTTTAGAAAGGGGAATGTGCATCCTGTAGTGTGTTCTCCTAGTTGCCAAAAGGGACATTTTTCTCACACAGAATTGCACACACACTAACCCCCCTCACCCAAACACACACACTGAGCATTTGCAGGATTCAAACCCCTATCTAACTATGTTAGGACAGTCGAGACAGACGCATTAGCAGAGCGTGCTATTCGCATTACTGAGAAGTTTCCTTTCTCCGGCTGTACTTATAGGGTGCTGACATCATCAGTGTTTAGAAAGGGGAATGTGCATCCTGTAGTGTGTTCTAGTTGCCAAAAAGGACATTTCTCTCACACAGAATTGCACACACAACAACCCCGATCACCTACACACACTGAGAATTTGCAGGATTCAAACACCTACCTAACTATATTATGACACTTGAGGGAGAAGCATTAGCAGAGCGCACTATCCAAATTATTGGGCATCTATTCTGCACCTGCAATATTTATAGGGTGCTGAGATCATTATTTCTACAGAGGTATGTACATCTATTACTACCTGTCAGGTGGGGTATAGCATATATATATATGCATTTGCAGCCACCTACTTCAGGGTCAGATATGCACATCAGCACTGGCAGGTTATGTTTTATACCATGCTTCGTGACCACAGGACCTGTAACACACAACACAACCAGTTCAGACCACCCCTCCCACATCCAGGACACACACTGTGCTTCCCTGGGAACAGTGCCAAGATATGAAGGTGTTCCCATACACCATTCCAGTTGTTAACGTCAGGTACAGGTATATTGTGTGTGGGAACTACTCAGGCCTCTACAACATTACCCTACAGCCACTACAATTTGTGTGTCCATGTGCTATGGCAGGACCACTCACCACAGCCACAAGGGGGAATACATATTGCACCTGACCATTTGCAACATGGATACTCACTGTTCCACACCAGAGGTAGACCACCATTGTTGATATCTGACCATACCCACCTTTCCCTGGACATCCATATCCCATCCCCACCCGCAGGCAAGGTTGTCACTGCAAACAAAGTGTATTTATCAAAAGCAGACTTTGCACTTGTGAAGACTGGGGTGGAAGACTTCAAAGCACCCATGCTGGGGGAGTATACAGGCCACTCTGCATAATAATTGACAATTGCATTCTATGAGCATGTGGAAGGTTTGCATTGATCATGCTATCCCAAATATACCCATGACTCCTCCAAAACAGGACACCTGTCAGGTGTACCCCAGACATATATGAGCTGTCCAACAGATGGAGTGAGCTAATACATTGCAGAGCAGTAGCCCACAGAGGGAGGACATCTCTGAACAGTACTGGCATGACACTTCAATCCCTAATAATGATCATGACAAAGTGTTGATAGTGAAATTGTCCAGACACTGCAAATAAGGCTCCCCTCAGTCTGTTATTGATGCCCACTTACTGTTAGAGGTCCTCACCAACCCTCTTCCAGCAAACACCAGCCACATGGATGTGGCATAGCAAATTCAACCCCTGGGATCTCCACTGTGTCCCTGCTTGATGGAGGCACAGCACACTAGCCTCAAACGGTGCCTTATGTGACCTACTTTACAGTGGCACAGTAGCCTACTGTACTGGGTAGGCAGATGCCAAGCACACTCTGGCTAAGCTTTCATTCCCTAGGGCAAACAGCCTAGTATTGACCTCTACACCCATATGTTTAATTGTCAGATGCACAATATTTGTTGCTGATAGACTGTTTGCAGGTCTTTATTGCCATAGCATTCCCTGTTTCTATGAACAACTTGTGTATCTGTGGAAGATGTTTGAATATGAGAGGGATCCACTATATCACTGATGTCTCTGTAGTTATTTAACTGTGTGCACTGGGCAGATTGCTGTAATGTGGTTGGTTCCTGGAATAACACATACAAATACCAGATATGTGTGGCCAGCTGCTAAACTGAGATATGGCCGAAGTGTGTGAGCATGCCCAGTTCAGGCTTTCCATGGCATGTTGTCTGACATATGTCTCATTTATCAAAGTGTGCGAGCATGCCCAGTGTGAGCTTTCCATATGTTGAAATCTGCAGTCCACCACATTTGTGGATGAGTGTGAACTTCAACAATATCTCACGTTTATGGTTGTGTGTTGGGTGTCATGTTGTGTACTTACTGGCCAACTGCTTTGTGTCTGAACACAACAGGGATTATACTGTGCCTGCAGGATTTGCATGGGATACTTTGCATACAGTTGTCAACATCCTTTCATACTGACCAAACACTGTAGTACCGTATAGTGTACTGGTTCAGTACTTTCACTGTGGTGGACAGTATCCTGGGCTTTAGTCCTATCACTGCTTTAAATTTTCATAGTGAGCACAACAGACTGGTTAGGGGCCAGTTGTGCACATATGACCATGTTGCATTATGCTCAGATATGGACTACTTAAACAAGGCTTGTCCAACATTGGTATTGTATTCCACAACATAGGTGGACATTGGCAAACACTAGAGATGTGCCCTAGGCCATTTCTAATGCTAGTCAGAGAGTGTGTTTGTCCTTCGACACACATTGTAACTGGAGTTTGCCATGACATATGTCATGGTTAGTATACTGTGCCTCCGTCTACCTGTGACATAACAGTGATACCCAGGGTAAACCTACCATCTCCCATCCACTCATCAAGATTCCTCTTGAGGAGAGTCAATGACTGAATCTCTGGCTAACCTGTACTGGGAGTTTACTCAAGAGTGGGGGTGGCTTCTGTGTTATGGATCAATCAGTACAGCATGTCCTATGTATGTCAGTGCTGGGCTTCAGGTCTCTCATGTGCATAGCTCACTGCCATTCAAATTGTACAAGGTGCAGCATGTTCATTGATTCCAGCTTGGACATGGCTTTATACATCAGGCACAGCTTGCCTCTGGGCGGGCAGTATGGCACTGTGTGGAGCTGCAGTTTTTTTAATCAGGCAACACACGGCATCTGTTCAAGCTCTTTGATACTCCTGGTGAGGTACTTTTGGGGTCTTTCCGGTTGATGGAGGTGTCTGCTGAGGTACATCCCACAGGGGCCATTGTACTCAATTGTGATGCTGATGAAGGATGACTGCAGAGCCACAATGACCTCCCCTGATCTAGATCTGACTACCTTCATGATTAGGTGGTTATATGGTATGTTTCTGTAACCACTACAGCCACATGCTTGTCCAATGCAGGATATCTATCAACTTGTGTCCCCAGGTCTCTTATTACATCTTAAGTACTTAATGGGTTAACACCTATGTGGTAATTGGGGGGCACTTACTGTATATCCACAGGGGTTGACTATACACTTTTCTGCAATTAGCTTGCTGACATGGCTATGGCACCAGTTGTCTGTTTCTATGTGGCCCTTTTGTGGGATGCTTGTGTCAGCTGGAGGGTCAGATATGGTGGCCAGTTTGTAGTCCTCTGCAAACTTGTTCAGACACAGTCCTTCCATGTTGGCCTGTACCTATGGGACATATATACCAAACAAGGGAGGTCCCAGGACCGAGCCTTGTGGGATGCCAGTTGTATCTGGTTTGTAGTCTGACATGGCTGCAGCATTTCTGACCATGTCAGTTCTGTCCTTGGTCTGGTTTGCAACCCCTCTACTGACATAGGGGTTTATATTTAAGCTGGTGAGCTTATCTATAATGAACACGTGGGGTATTGTATGGAAGCCTTTTGCAAGGTCCAGCTAGGCTGTGTGGACCACATTCCCCTCATCAATGGCCTTAATGACTGTTTCTAATGAGTCAGACATGTTTAAGGGGCAGGATATGCACTTAAGAAAGCCACACTGGGTAGGGTCCAGTGTCAGTAGGTCCCCAATATCTTTATGTCTGAGGTACATGCTGATCCCTTTCATAGCTTTGCAGACCAAGCTTGTCAGGATTCTGAGGTGGTAGATTGCTGTATCCATTCAGGCAACACCTTTGTGGAGAAAGACCACTGTTGTTGTACACTGCTCTTTGGGTACATATCCTGTGGTAAGGCTGACATTGAACAGTAGTGTTATTTGGAGTTCCATTCTTCTTGGAGTCCATGTTGGACTCAGGCCAGGACACCATCTCGTACCATTGATGCTGTGTGTTTTGCTTTGTAGATGCTGGCTGTTACCTCAGCATCTGCAATGTCAGGGGGCCAGCACTCTGCTGGGATAGATATTTGGCATTTTGGGGGTGGGGTTTGCACTGCACCTGTCAGGTTGGATGTTGGCAATGTGTGTGTGTTTGTTATATTGTTTGTAATATTTGAGTGATTCAGAGCATATCTGTGAATTCACAACAAGGTTCCTACCATCAGTTAAGAAAGCCTTGTGATTATCCTTAGTGTCCTGTACAATTTGTATCTTCATAGGTTCATAGGTTCATACTAGGCTATCTGCCCTAGGGCATTTATAAGCCTAGCCAGATTGTGTGTGGCTTTTGCCACCCTTTGCTATGTGAATATTATGGCCATTTAGGATTTACTTTACTGTGCCTCTGTCTGGACGTGACACAGTGAAGACCCCCAGTGTACATCTACTTGGCAAGATTCCTGTTGAAGATAGTCAGTGAGGGGCTCTGCCTAACATGGAGTGGGATTCTGTTCCAGGGTGTAGGGAGCCTCTGGGTTATGTATCTGTCCCTCCAGCACATCCTATTTCATTATGTGTTGAGGTTGACATCTCTTGCTCTCACAGCTCTGATGGATTTGGGTTTTCTGGGGTGGAGCATGTCCATTAATCCTGTGTTGGACATGGCCTTGTACAACAGGCATACAATGCCTCTGCATAGGCAGTATGTGACTGCATACAGCTAGGGTGTCTACAGCCAGGCAGCATATGACATATATTTGAGACCCTTTATCCTCTTGGTGAGATACCTTTGAGGTCTTTCTAACTGCTGCAGGTGTCGGGTAAGGTACATCCCAAATGATGCATTGTACTAAATTATGGGCCTGATAAGAGAACAGTATAGGGGCACAATGACCTCTGTTGACGTAGATGTGAATCCTTTCATGATAAGGTGGCCAATATAGAAGGTCTTCCTAGCCACGTTGGCAATGTGAGTGTCCCATGACATGTTACTGTCCACTTGTGTCCGTAGGTCCCTGATTACTCCTTCCATACGTAATGGATTACCACCTATGTGGTAATTTGTGAGTACCTTGTTTGGTATTTGATGAGACATTCATACTGTCCAGTGTCTTCAGGAAGGCTGAGTGGGGTTCCTGTGTGTGAGAGTGTGGTCTGTATCATGCTACAGACTGTACAGCAGTTTTGCCTACAGTTAGTTGCACATGGGTGGTCTCCGATGCTTCGTGCATTGTCAGTTACCTGGACATGTGGGTATCTTTCTTATACCACAGAAAAAGGACTCCGCAGCAACCCTTGAAGAATTTAATCCACTTGAAAGTCAAAAATTCACAATTACAAAGTGTACAAATACAGGTCTTCTTATCTCTAGCGCCTCGGCAAATTAGCCTTTACAGAGTAAAAGAGTCCTTATACTGACATTCAGATTTCTTTATATAGTAATTCAATCCCCTTCCAAGTCAGATGCATTCAGTTATTCAATTAAGTCAAAAACTCAGTTAAAAAATATAAAAAAATATAAAAGACTAACTTTTTTCTAAAATTACAAACATTAAAAGTAAACTTTTCCATGAAAAGGCAGCTATTAAGTATTTTATGGGTGATACGGATGCAGTTAAATATATATTAGAATTATTTGATATATGTTTGAATAATAACATATTTGAGTTTAATGGTTCTATATATAAGCAGAAGCAGGGTACAGCGATGGGGGCGGCTTTCGCCCCCAGTTATGCAAATATATTTATGGGGTATTTTGAGAATAAATATATATACACCAACTCTTTTTTTAAAAAATATGTGTATAAATACTACCGTTTCATTGACGATTTGTTGTTCATTTGCATAGATGGACAAAAAGATGTGCAAAAGTTTTTGAAGGAAATACAGGTTAATAGTATGGGTATAAAGTTTGATGGACTCCAAAATGGGCAGACAGTGCAATATTTGGATATCTCACTAATAGGACAGAAGGATAAAGTGTTACAATATCAAATTCATAGAAAATTTCAAGGAGCGGGTTCAGTATTGCATGGTACTAGTCATCATCCAGCACATATTATCAAAGCAATTCCGTATACTGAGTTTAATAGGGTAAACAGATTGTGTAGTAACCCTATTATTAAAGAAGAGGAATACACACAAAGTTATAATAAATTTAAACTGAGAGGGTATGAGGAATATAATCTTAGAGAAAGTTTAAGAAAGGTTAAAAATCAAGGTAAATATAATAAGGGGGGAACATGGAATACACCCCAGGAGTCAAAAGATGTTCTGTACTTTGTGTCTACTTTCTCTATATTAACAGAATATATTAAGGAACATGTGACATGTAGTTGGAATTTATTAAAAAGGGAAGTGGATTATTTGTTTGAAAAAAATATTAGTTTCTCATATAAAAGGGGCAGAAATATCCAAGATTTTTTGGTCCATAGCCGGTTTAAAATGGCAAATATGTTGATGTACACACAAGTTGTTCAACAGGGAACTAAAAGATGTGGTAAATGCACCATTTGTAGGTTTATTGTACAACAATTTGATAAAATTAATGGTATTCCTTTTATTATTAGGGGAACATACAACTGTAATTCAGTAGCAGTAGTTTATGGAATTGAATGCCCATGCAAAAAGTTTTATGTGAGAGAGACTAAAAGAACATTAGCTTGTAGAATTAAAGAGCATGTCAGAGACATTATAAATAATAAGGAAACTAGTTCTCTGGCTGCTCATTTTCATAGTCATCATGAAGGAAGAAAGGAGTGCCTTAGGGTCACAGTGTTGGATAGTATTGAAAATACAAAATATTTGAATGATAAATGCATAAAACAAATATTAAGGAAAAAAGAATTGTATTTTATATTAAAATTCAATACACTCAAACCAAATGGATTGAATTATGACTGTTCATGGAAAAGTTTACTTTAATGTTTGTAATTTTAGAAAAAAGTTAGTTTTTTATATTTTTTTATATTTTTTAACTGAGTTTTTGACTTAATTGAATAATTGATTGCATCTGACTTGGGAGGGGTTTGAATTACTATATAAAGAAATCTGAATGTCAGTATAAGGAATCTTTTACTCTGTAAAGGCTAATTTGCCGAGGCACTAGAGATAAGAAGACCTGTATTTGTACACTTTGTAATTGTGAATTTTTGACTTTCAAGTGGATTAAATTCTTCAAGGGTTGCTGCGGAGTCCTTTTTCTGTGGTATAAGAATAATTTTCTTGTGTGTCTGCAGTGGTTTTGAATGTGGGTATCTTTGCTGAATATGGATACTCCCCCTCCTTTTATGGTTTGGTCCAGGTTTTGGGGACATAACGCATGATATGAGGTATAACCTGGTAGTGCTGGTGTGCTCTCAGGAGCCTTGCTGTAGGTTTCTGTCACTGCACGGACATCGATGTTCCCCATACTGGGGAGGGCCTTGGTAGCATGCATGTTGAGGTTTAGATGGCTGGCATTGGGCAGCATTACCCTTATGTTTCTTTCCACTTATGTTTTCTAGGGAGGTGGGTTTGTATTTTCAGCCTTGCCTACAAAAGGATCTATGGAGGTGGCAAGAGCCTTAGCCAATATCCAGATGCCCAGAGGTAACAGGTGCAAGCCATCCCTCAAGCATGACATCCCAAGCAGACAGACATTGGATCCCCTTGGAATGACACCAGTAATTGTGCCACTTGTTAAAGCTGATCATTCTGTATTTGTACTGTGGCATCATTCTTGGTGAGGGTAGGATGCTGCACAAGGTCAGTGTCATACCGGCCTGGACTACATAATCGGAGAGCTCATCTATGTCTCTTTTCATGTAGTCTGGGGAGGTACGTCTCAGGTCATTCACACCAGCATGGACAATGACTGCATCATATTTGTACTTGCTTTGGGGTGACCTGCATACTTGTGTTATGTGGCGTATTGTAGCAGCCTACAGGCAGCTTACTGTACCCTTTCCCTTGTTCAGTCTGGTGAGCGGGACAGCAGTGTGTCTGACTATGGAGTCACCTATTACAACTGTATCAGGCATGTTGTTTCTCCTTCTGGCCTGTGACTGTTTGGCACACCAGCTTTGTGTACTATGTGTTGCATGTGCTATGTTTGGAGGTAGTGGTTGCTTGGGTGTCTGCTTTGGAGGCCTCTGTTGATGTGATGTGTTTGTAATTAGAGCCTCCAGGAATGTTTTTCTGTGTTTATGTCTTTGGTTTGCAGTTGTGATAGGTCTATGTGAGACTGGGTTTGTGATGTGTGTGGTTACCTTCTCCTCCTGATTAGTTTTGACAGTACTGTGTTGAGAGAGCTCAGCCTCCGGTTTGGATAAATGGTTGCATCTCTCACATATATTTATATTTCTTGGGGGGAGGAGAGGGTTGTCTGTGTACATGGGGCAGGTGTAACATTGCCTCAAGATTCACAGATTCAACTTGTTGTAGCTGGCATTAGTAGATTGTATGAGTGGACATATGTTATTGCCATAATACTGATCAGAGATTACTTCCCTTTTTAGGTTTGTTCTATCATGTAGTAGCTTCCTCATTCTCTTGCATGGTTTGGTAATGGCTGGGGTCCACCATGCCAGATGCCTGCGTGTATCGCATTATGTCTTGGTTTTATTTGGGATTGCATAAACCATGCATTCCTGGCAGTGTTCATGGAATGCCTGTATAACGGGTTCTGAGGTGTGGCCCATATTTTGCACATGCACAGGGCCTTTAATGGATTCCACATCAGTTTGGAGGAGTGCAACATTTGCTTTACACATGTTTTTCACTGTGGTTTTCTGGCCAGGGACTGTGGTCAGGATGTGTATATCCGGTGTGATTACTCTATGGTCTGGTCTTACCAGTGAGGGGTACACTTCTCATCTTGCCATCCAGTACACATGTTGCTGATTATCACATCCAGTATGCTTACCCCTCTTGTGGGAGTGGTATGTTGTTCCTGAGCATTTTGGTTTATGGATTCTAGGAACCTTTGTCCTAGGGTGTTGGAGCTAGAATAATGCTCCCAGTCTATGCTTGGGTATTTTCAGTCACCCGATATAATGTGGTTTGGAGAGCTTGATATATTCATGTATTCCAACATAGGCCAAGTGCAGTTCCTGGTGTTGGGACGGTAGTCTGTAGCAGGCTATAAACTGGGAGGCAGTTTTAGCCACTGTTACTTGACCATGGCTAGTCCATGCTGCTTCTTGTTGTGGTACCAACATGGGGGTGTGGTTATCCTTGACAATTATTGCTAGTTACCCTGCTTTTGTAGCTTGTTCCATGTATTGGGGCTGTACAGCACAGTATAAGGTGTAACCTGGTAGTGTTAGGGTGCTGTTGTGAGCCTTGACCCAGTTTTCTGTTACAGAACAGATATCAACATTATCCATGCTGGGGGAGTTTAGACTGCATGCATCTTGCTGTTTAGACTTCTGGCATTGGGTAGCATTACATCTAGGTTCTTATCCCTTGTGATACCTATGGAGGTGGGTTTGTGTTTTGAGCCTTACCTATTCAAGGCACGCTGGGGGTAACAACAGCCTTTGCCAGTATCCATAAGGCCAGGACTGATAGGTGCACGCCACCCCTAGCAGGTGGAGCATCATGTTGTGCTCAGCATGTCATCCCAGGCTGGCACACATTGGATCCCCTTTGACTAACAGCAATACTTCAGCCAATTATTGCAATTGATCATCTCATCTTCATATTGTGGCGTCATGCTTGGTGAGGATAGGATGTTAGTCAGGGTCATCAAGTTTGCATATACTACATGGTGTTACATTGCTTAACACATGGCAAGCATGCCTCAGGTGGTGCTGCAGGGCTGCCTATGTTGGATGCACATACTACACTCCCTGTACATGTTTGAAAGCAGGTTGTGTCAACTTAGGCGTCCCTTTTACTATATGTGTGAGTCGGAGAGGTATCATTTCCAGGGTCCCTACTGAGCCAGTGTATGTGCTATGTGTTGCCGCTTTGCCAAGGCCAAGGCATACTGGGCACGCCTCCTTCTGCCTACTGGGCAGGCTCAGGTTGTTCCTCCGAGTCACGCTCTGCCTGTGATTGACTTGGCAATGGTGGGGGGCTGTTTGGCCCAGCCCTATGGTGATCCTGCTGTAGCTATTTTCGCAGAATCATATTATGTAGCATAGCACATACCATGACAATTTGGGTACATGTAGTTGGTGAGTACTGCAAGGCTCCACCAGATGTATCCACGCACCGGAACCGTGACTTGAGCAGCCCAGATACATGCTTGATTACATTTCGTGTTTGTGCGTGTGCCTCATTATGGCATTCCTGTTCAGGTGTGTGTGCATTTCTGATGGGTGTCATCAGCCACGGCTCCAGTGCATATCCAGCATCCCCTACTAAGTGACCATTTTGGATGTCCCCACTGGCAAATGTCTGGTACAGCTGCCTCAGATGCCAGATATGGGAATCATGGTAGCTTCCAGGGCAGCCAGCACACACATTCATTATTATGCCCTGGGCATCACACACAACCTGGCAGTTGATGGAGGGGAAGCCCTTGCAGTTAATGTAGGCCCTACCCCGCTCACCGGCTGGTGCTTTGATGCATATGTGCGAGCAGTCTATTGCACCCACTACCTCAGGGTATTCCGCTATTTGCTGGAAGAGATGCATATTGCTGGCCAATACCTCACGGGCATTGGGGAAATATACATGATCACTGACATATACTGACATGGCATCCAGGAACTGGTGCAGTACCCTGGAGGCTGATGCCTGTGATATCCCCATCATATCACCAGTTGGTCTCTGGAAGGTACCTGTTGCTAGTATTCTTAGGCCAACACATACCTTGGTTTCCACTGGGATGGGTTCCCCTCTGTTAGTTCTGTGTGTGAGGCGTGACCTGCACAGCTGAACAATTTGCTGCAGGAGGTCTCTGCCCACTATATAGCGCGCCACTATCTCCAGCTCATGTAACCCCTGGTAGGTGACCCTGGGCCTGTACACTCTTCTCTGTCTCCTCACTGTGGGTTGTCTTGCAGCATTTGCATTGTCACCACCCTCAGCAAGTCACCTATGTCTCCTTATGACAGCTATGGCAGCCCCTAGCATTTCTGCTCTGAGTGAAGCTTTTTCAGTTTTCACTTCTAATAGCTTACTCCTGTCTTGCAGTGTCTCTTGAGAGAAACATCCTGCACTGTTGTTTTCAGAGTTTTAAGTGCTGGGCTGGGTTAGTATTCTGCCTGTGTAATTGCCTGCTTCTAATTGTTTTCACCTGTTAACTCCAGCAGTATTCCCTGCTAGCTTCCTACTATTTCTGTTGCTTCCTTTTTCCTTTCTGTTTCCTCAGGGGGGAGCAACGCGCATACCAGCGGAAACACGCTCACAGTGGCTTACACGCATGCACACATGCTTACACAGTTTAGAATCTACTTATTCGGGTTAAAATGCGCGCACACCAGCGCAAACAGTCTTACAAGTCTGCCAACAGGCTCCCACTTGCTCAGTCTGCCTTACACGCGTGCACACTGCCCTACTCGCACCTCCTGGCGTGCACATGTGCGCATGCATGCCCAGCAAGAAACTTTGGTGTTAGCTACAGTGTACACCTTCCATTTCTTGACTTTCCCATGCTTATCTTGTGGCACTCCTCTTTCCATGATATGTGTCTGACATCTGTCATGTAACACTGCCCTCCAATGAACTGCATTTCCTTCTGCCATTCCCCCCTGTGATGTCACCTATCTCCTACTCTGTTCCTCCCCCTTATGTAACTCTTACACTACTTGGAATGTGCTCATTTGCTAAGTGACAGTGGGATTCAGTATCCTAACACTCATTTACATAAGATTGCCTACTAATGCTTAGTTACATATCTTAGACTCAGCTTCCCCCCTTAGCAACCACTAAACGGTGGCCATGTTGTTTTTGGTCTGCTGGTCCCTGCACTGTAAATCCATGTATTGCATAAAACCCACATTTGTGGGTTTATAATCTTCATTTTTATGTTTTATATAGCGCAGCTCGTTTGCGCAGGGCTTGCGTTTAAACATCAGTGATTGCGGGAAAAAAAATTACTTTTTTCTCATATTTGCATAGGGGTACCTTGCCAATGGCCACATATTTGGCCATTGGCATGCTGCCTGACACATATGCACCCTTTATTTGGAGCTGACATGGCTCCATTGTGTTTTTTGCCGAAACATACTCAGTTGTCAACTGAGTACATTTCTGCAACTAACACGACTCTTACACGGGCTGGTTTGAGCTTTGTGGATCGTTAATCTACCTCATTTGCATGCCTTTCGGCTGCAAGTGAGGTGATTAGCATATCCACGCCCAGTCTGTGTAAGAAATGTTTTAGCTGGTCTCTTACACGGAATTTCGGGCTGTTCCTGGATTGTGAGGGCTGCATGGAGTTTTACACTACTCTTAGACTCCATGCAAGCCTTCGTAAATCCTGCCCTACATCTTTTATACATTTTTCTTATTAAACCTGGTCATGCACATTTATTACATTACAATGACTCTGGCTCATACAAAACTTTGCAAATGTCCTCATCCCTCATGATTTTCGCCTCAGACTTCACTTGAACAACTTGCTGTACAAGATCCATCTGCTTTCAAGGGGTCTTGTTTCTGACCTTGGATGTTGAAAACCTTCCCTAGCAACAACACACTCCTAGCATGGAGGAGTCAGGCTAACAAATTCCTTTTGTAGTAACTTACATGCCCAACTTCATGCAACACATGCCTTTTCCTTATTACATATTTAAAAAAAATGCAGTTAAGACACTAATAATTTTAACTTATGAATCTGTATTTTTTTCCCAGCTCTGCATACGAATTATATTTGCCTTTTAACAATCATATTATAGCATCATTAATGAAACTGAAATTAATATACATTTTAATAAGCTGATCTTGTACCATAACACTGTGGAGGGCTCCAAATTATTTTCATATGGCATCTGACCTATTGCTTCCTGTTCCACTGGTTTCTCTTAATTTGGATATCCATTGCTCTATCCTGTTGTGGTACTTTCTGAATTAGATTTTCTACACTGAATCCTTCACTTTGCAGGTTCTCCATAACCTCAATTTCTATTTCTTTAACTCCTCCATTACTAATATCCTTTTCTATTTTCCTCTTTGTCTTCTTATTTTTTGTATTGTAAAGTTTTCCATGCCTGGATTCCTTTGCCTGTATTTCTCTTCAAATATCGTTGGTGCTGCTCTTTTTGTATTGTTTAGTTTTACTTTCTCCTTTGCATAAATATTACACCATATTAAATCTCTTTTTCTTTCCCATGTACATATTCCTTCTTCAGATTTCTCCTGATCTTCCTGCTTCTCCTTACTTTGGGGACTCACTCCATCATGCTGTGATGTAACCTGTGTTAGACCTTCTATATCAAACCCTTCACTTCGCAGGCACTCCATAACTTCAACTTCTATTTTTTTAACTTCTACTGTATGAATCTTCTTTACTACATTCCATCTTTGTGACATTATTTTCTTTATTATGAAATTTTCCATATCCAGATGCCTTTGCCTGTATTTCTCTTTGAATATCTTTGGGCTGTCTTCTTTACATTACTTAATTTGACTTTCCCCTTTGGATAAATGTTGCACCATATCAAATTTCTCTTTTTTCCCCATGTCCATATTTCTTTTTTATACTTTTCAAATATATATTGGTTTTGTTGTTTATATTTTCGCAATTCCTCAGATGCTTCTTTTTCCAAGCAGATCAAGGTTTCTTGATCTATATACTGTTTTTCAAATCTGTTGTATTAATGAACACAACATTTTATTTGTTAATCATTGTGGGAATGGGGGTTGGTTTGGTAGTTGCAAAAAATAAAGAAGTAATGCTTCTACTCTGCAACATCTGGATCAGACTACACCATGAGTACTATGCGCATTTTGGGATGCTATTTGAGGAAAAGGATGACAGGCTGTTTGAAAGAATCTAGACAAAAGCCACCAGAAAAATTCAAGGCTTGGAGGGGAATATGTGTGGGTGGTGAAGAAATGTCTACAGATTACAAGAGTTGAAGCTATTCCTATCTCTGAACAGGAAGAAATTATATGTTCACAGAACTATTTCTACTGCCAAGCATATATAATGTAATAAAACCAGAAACAGGCCAGCTGAGACCTGTGTTCCCAACAGTCTAGGAAGGGTTGTTCTTGTGGAAGTTTGCATTATAAACAGAAGGAAAGTAAGCAAAAAGTATGGAAATATTTAAAAAGAGTGCAGCAGGTGTGTGCATGAGCTATATTGCTTTGGACTGAAGTCTTCAGTAACTCTTGTATATAACCAGATTAAGCAGACATTTATGTCTTCATGTACAAGAACTATGTAAGGCACTCTGGAAACAAAGTCTAAGATGAACAGTTAGTTCTTAAAACTGATCTCTGTACATTTATTTATTTATTTTACATTTGTTAACCGGGGGTGTCTGACTGAGCTGAAAAGGCCCTTTTTCAGCAGAGGCCCGGGGAGAAAAGCTCCACAAAGAAAAATTACAGATATATTTAGTTAGACATGATCAGTATACACACAAATTACAAAATACATGTTTTTACAGTGGTATGCGGCACATCAACAGTTACAGTGGAGAGAACAAACAAAAAAATATTAATTTAAAAATAAAGGTAATTAATAGATTTGTGGTGTACAGCTGAAATTTGGAACATAGGTAGAATACATACATAGTACATAGGTACAGTACATACATTGTAGATTAGCCAGTGTTTGTGAGTAAGAGTGAAAACTATTATCAAGTACTCTAGGTTTAGTATGTGTACCTTATCCACTTTCACTAGCCTGGGGAGCAATAATGACACTGCCAACTTTGTTTGAGATGTTGCCTAAAGAGGTTTTTAAAGGAGGATTTGGATGATGTGTTTTGTATGCTAGTGGGGAAAGAGTTCCATTTTTTAGTCACTGAGTTACTATATAGTGCATCTCCAAAGCTATTGTAGCTGTTGATGACTTCTAGTAGTAGGTTGCTTGATTATCTAATTGGCTTTTTGGCCGAGTGATGTTGTACTAGGTTTTTGAGGGCAGGACACTTATTGGGGAGGTAATAGAATGACAGAGGCAGAACTGATTGTAGGTTAGGAGTTTGGGCAGTTCAAGCCAGTGGAGCCGTCTCAAAGCAGTACAGTGATGAGTTCTATATGAGCAATTTGCAGCAAAGCAGGCAATTCTATTATAGCAGGCTTCCATTTTGCTTAGTTTTGTTGAGATTAGTCAGAATGGGAGATGCATAGAGTAGGGTGGATAGAAGTTGGGAGCGAGCAATGGCTGATCTTGTGTTGTTGGTAAGAAATGGTTTGATACGGTAGAGTGATCCCAGTTTAGCATGTACTTTTTCAATAGTTAAGTTGAGATGACTATCACATTTTAGGTGGGAGTCTATGGTTATTCCCAATAGCTTAGCCTGTGCCACTGGAGCAATTGGAGTAGCATTTTTGGAGCAGATAGTGAATTGACTGTTATCAGTGTTTTTGTTAGAACTGGTTATAATCATAAGCTGACTTTTCTTTGGATTGAGGATAGGTTGGGCTTTGGTAAGGTAGTTTTCAATGTCAGAGAATGCTAGTTGAGATGTTTG
Source organism: Protopterus annectens (assembly GCF_019279795.1). Taxonomy (NCBI): domain Eukaryota; kingdom Metazoa; phylum Chordata; order Ceratodontiformes; family Protopteridae; genus Protopterus; species Protopterus annectens. The sequence continues at coordinate 1,442,335,084 of NC_056746.1, read as the reverse complement.
CAGGAGGGTGGGAATGTTTTGTGCAGCACATATTAAGGTAGTGTCATCTGCATACTGAGTGATAGATGCATGCTGTGTGGAGGTATGGAGGTCATTTGTGAAGACTGTGAATAGTAGTGGTCCTAAGATAGAACCCTATGGGACACCTATAGTTATAGGCAGTTGAGGAGAGAGAGAATTTTCCCATTTCACAGCTTGGTACATGTCAGTTAAGTAGCTTTGGAATCAGGTAAGAGTGGAATTTGACAGGCGATATTTGTTTAGTTTGTTTAGCAGGATTTGGTGTGAGACTGTGTCAAATGCTTTGGACATATCCAAAAAAGAGTTGACACCTGTAGGCCTTCATTTTTGAGATTGTTTACTGTGTCTGTGAAGCAGAGGAGGGCTGTAGTGGTACTATGGGCAGGTCTGAAACCATGCTGAGTAGGTGACAGGATGTTGCTGTCTAGGAGATAGTTTAGCATCTGGGTATGGATGCATTTTTCTAGGATTTTGGCCAGAGGGGAGAGTAAAGCAATGGGTCTGTAGTTATTAACTTTAGTGGAGGTCTTGCCTTTATGTATGGGTGTAACATAGGATATTTTCCAGAGTTTGGGCACATAGTTTTCAATAATTGATCTGTTTATGAGAGTGGAGACTGGGATAGCAATAGCATCTGCTGTGAGTTTCAAGAAATAGCTGGGAAGTAGGTCGGCTGCTGTTGATGAGGTTTTTAGTTTGGAGAGCATGCTTTTGATTGAAGTGGTGGAAACTGTTTTGAGGGTAAAGCTTGTATTAGTGTTATTTGTGTTGGGGGGATAGTGAGGAAGGAACTGTCCTGTGACACTAAGGATAGAATTGAGTTCACAAAGTGGGAGTTGAATTGTGTTTCAGTGGGAACTTTAGTGTCAGGGGTGGTTAGTTTGGGGGTAGCCTTTTGGGTGGATTTTAGTAGCTGGTTTACATTTTTCCAAAATTTTTGGGGGTTGTGTTGGTATTTAGTTTGTAATGTTGTGTAGTAGGATTTTTTGTCCAGCCTAATGCATTTTTTTGCGTGGTTGCCCAGTTCTTGGTACTTAGTTAGGCTTTGTGTTTCTTTGTTTTTTTGATAGTAAAGCCAGACAGTGTCTCTGGACTTGAGGATTTGTTTGGTTTCTTTACTGAGCCGGGGGTTTCTAGAGGTTCTAACCTTGATTTTGCGCAATGGAGCGCATTGTTATTTATCTGCCCAAAACATAATTCTTCCTCAAAGGTAATTTCCCCAAAGTATACTTTTGTTACATTGATGCAGGCAACTGATAAAAAAAGGCATAAGTCACACATTAGATTTTCATGTGAAGGTATGTTTGTGTGTTTGTGTGTTTTAACATTACCAAACATGTATATATACAGGCCGGGATTCACTAATCCTCTGTGTAAGACTAAATAAGTCTTACACGGAAACTGCAGCCTAAGAGGAAGACGTCAGCGCGCCATGCATATTCATGAAAACGCGCTGACTCAACTCTAAGGCTAACACGGAGCATGCACGAGTGCAGGGGGCATGTCGGACTACTGAGCAGTCCAAAAATCCATGCCTCTGCAAGTCCCTCAATTGGCAAATGTCAACTGACATGAGCGAGTCCACTCAAATGTGTACATACCCAACACTACACTCCCCCACATTCTAAACCCCTGTATAATTATAAAATGTAAAACTTTTATTTTTTTATTTTTATTATTCCCAAAATAGCTGCCTGTATTTGCACGTGTTTGCCTGGGTTTGCCCATTGCTTAGCTACAGTTAGCAGTTTAGAGATCGAAGAGGATAATAAGAAACTTATATGCAAATTAAGCTGAGTAGCAATAGCGTAGTGGTAAAGCCTTCGCACAAAGCGGAAGCATTCCCGGTTTGAGTCCCACCACTCCCCTTTCTATTTTATGTAGAAAATCTGTATAGAAAAATAATTCCTGACATTTATCTTTTAAATTTTATTAGAAAGCATTGAAATGGCCTATATAGTAGTGAACGATATTTTATATATATATATATATATATATATATATATATATATATATATATATATATATATATTTCAGAAGGTGAAATGGTTATGCATACTGAAGAATACATAAGTAACGTATCTTAAGCAATGTGAAGCACTGCTAAGCAAAGTTTACCAGTATTAAGCACATTTAGGTATAATTACTCATAGCTTAGCACTGCTTTAACTAGCGCAATGACTTTGCGCGGAGCTGTGCATCGCACCAACTAGCGCAAACAAAACATGTTTGCGCTTAGCTACGCACCGTACTAACTAGTGCAACGTCGGGCAATGTCGGGCAACGTAGAGCACCATAGAGTGATGTAGAGCAACGTTGGGCAAAGTTGAGCAAAGTCGGCTAAACACAGCCACACCTCCTAGCCGGTCTGGCCAGTAGTAAAATAAAAAGCAATTACAGGCCTCGAACCAGGGATACTGTGCACCATAATCACAGTACTGAACCACTAAGCCATGACAACTTTTGATATGTGTGCACTTTCAACACACGCATACATATTAATGAAAGTTTACCCAGTGCTAAGCAGGTGTTCTTTCAGCTGAGATTTTCAAAACCGGCCAATCACAAATAAGTGTGGGAAATGAGGCATATTTAAGCCCCATAGGCGGGAATATTTGCCATAACTGATTGTAGCTCCCATCTGCAGGCAGCATGGCTGGTGTTGGACAGGGCTCTCACTTTCGAGTGCAACGGTGGGGCATTGAGGAGTCAAAAGTTTTAGTTTGGCTCCTCGTCCATAATCATGATGACAGACTCCTGCAGGGCCAGTTCCAGGGCACTGAATACAAAGCGGAAGCCTGGAACCGTCTAGCACATGATCTCACCAGTGCCACAGGCGTCACTCGGACTGGTGAGTAGGTCAGACACCACTACTCAGACCTGAAGAGATGCAAGGAGGACTGACTGAACCAGTGGATACAGCAGGCCCATGGGATGGAAAATGCCCCACTACTGAGTAGGTAGCCATGGAATGAAGTATGTAAGAATTGCTATTGTAGTCTATATTATGGATAGGTATATGTCTCAATATCACTTCATTTACTTCACAGCTGCAGGTGTCCATGCTGCGAATCAGCAAGCCTATGCAGATAGGCTGCTAAGGCTGTACCACCAGGCAGGTTAGTAATTATTCTGCATGTACTGTTATATAAAATAAGTGAGAGAGCATGAAAAAGAGTGTTGTAACCCATTAATAAAGGTATAATACGTCATGAATAAGTCTTCTGCATGCACTGTAATATCAAATAAATGAGAGAGCCTCGAGAAAAGTGTGTAATGTAATTAATAAAGGAATAATTCCTGGAGTGTGTCCATGTCACTTTCTTCGATATGTTGTTGGACTCTTGCATTATAGAAATAGTACTGTTGTATTAAGCGCTGTCAGCCCACATTTGGGTAGGTCCATATAAAGTGGATGAAGGGAGTGACAGTAGCTGTTAAGCCTATATACAGTCCTCAACTGTTGGTTAATGGCTGGCATGTATAAGTTAATCTGGCACATGAGTAGCTTGTTATTGTGTTCCCCAGAAATGTCAGTGTGTTGCTAGAAATGTAGGGGGCTGTTAAAATATAATTGATAATGTCACCTGAACACATCCAGATATGTAGATATATAAATATAAATAAAATATATAAATACGTAGCAGTAACATCTGCATCCTGGAAAGTCTGTATGTCAGATACAGGTCAGGTATATAAAGAACTAGCAAAACCCATTTCACAATTTAACGGACATTGCCTAGTGTAATAATACATGTAGGGGATATATACCTGCATTCAATAGGAATGTAGTGTAAACTATAAATACATATAAGTTGTTAATGGAGGTATCTTTTTACACCCTACTGTATGTGCATAAACAATGCAATTCCACACATCAATAGGTATGTCTAATCTCAAAATGTTTGTTGGGACCTATGTCCTATTGGTTTATAAATATCTGCATTTACTTTGATGCATGTGCCCTGTTCAAATACCACAATTTTGGTGGCCTGTTGCCACCAATCAATCCTGCATGCTGTTGGAATGTCCACTGTTGTTCTATATATGCATGTGTTATGCTTGCTGTTCAACTGTTGGAACTCTGGTGTGTTGGATTAATGGGAATACTACTGCATGCTGTTACAACTAATTTGGAATGCTGTTGGCTGTTAACAACCCATATTGTCATTAAATCCTCCTAAACATAGAATGTATGGGAAGGCCGGTCCCAGCGGACCCACCTGTCCCACCTCAGCTGGTGATGGCACCTAGCACCAGCAGGTCCAGTGCCCAGCCTGGGACCTCCTCCTCTGTTGGCCCTGTGCCACCTTGGGGTGGAAGCACTGTAGGGGATGGGGCTCGTCCACCCATGCAAGCGTGGCCAGAGGAGGGCCACCTATCACCCTGCGAACGGTCCGGGCTGTGGTGCGTAGGGAGATCAAGCGTTCAGTCGCTGATCCTCTATGCCAGCTTGAGGCACATGTGGCACAACTCATGGGTGAGCCTGCCCCTCCTATGCAGCCCCCAGCACAGCCACCCTCTGGGCTGTGAAGGTGCAGTGGTGACTGCCCATGGGTGGGGATCTCAGTTCCACTGTTGCCATCTGTGGGCTCATGGGCTTACGATTTCCAAACATCCTTCCCTGTCAATGGTGCTCACCCACCACATGTGCCATATTCTGCCCATGTATGCATCTTGTTTGTCTTGTCTGTTTACCTCCCCAACCTACCTACCCAAATATACCTACTTCCCCTACCCCACATTCCACTCTCACCTGAAAAAAAGGGCAATCTGCTCCCAAAAAAAAAATTACACCCCATACATAGCTGCCCATTTTGCACACATGTTTAGCACTTAAACTTAGACACATAAACTGATATTTAATTGGCAGTACAACATACTTTGTTGTCCTCACCCCTCTCTCAGTGGTGGAAGGTTTCATATTTCCCTCCACATTTCTAGCATATGCACAGCTGTTGCTGTTAAATAAATGGGCAGCTATGGACCTTCCCTACACCTGTCCTGCACATCCCAAGCTGTTTTCCCCACTGTCTTTCCCCCTTTGTGCCCCTTTTTCATCACTTTCCTATCTCCCCATTTTCTTTTCTTTCAAAGAAGTGAGCGCAGGGGTTAGTGGGAGTAAACACTTTTAAGCAGAAGTTAGCAGGTTTGCGCGAGTGTGCACTTAGCTAAGTATTGCTAAGCTTCTTGCAAACCCATGCAAACCCGCTTACAACTGCTTAAAAGTGCCTTAGTCACCCTGCATGTGAGGGCCCTTGTTCTGATCAGCAGCAAAATACAGCACTTCTGTCAGTCTCGAACCCCAGATCTTGGATACACTAGACTGCATAAAGTACCACTAAGCCACACTAGATATACAGCAAGTTGTTGCTGAAATAGATATATCATGCATCAGAATGAGTGAATGTAAAGGAAAGATAGGAATGCCATAACACAAAACCTGTTCTGTGGAACTTTACCAGCAGTTGTTGTGGAATTGCATTACATGACTGTGATAACAGAACCAGCCATTCTAGCAGTAAATAATGTTACAGCAGCACGTTACAACCCCCACACAGTATCATAGCAGCACAATCCCCAACCAGATATACAAAATACCTGTGTGTTCAGGGTCCACCAAGGATGTAGGTAGGCATACTCAGTACTAGAATTGTCCAGTTTTCTTGAGCATCCTGTGCTAATGTCAACAATAAAAGAGCAGAAACTGTGCAGAAGTGAGTACATTAATATTCACAGTAAAGCAGTTCACAAACAGTTAATGTACCAAATGAATACATCTCAATAACTACTTATGTATGGCAGCTAATTGTATAAGTAGAAAAGAAACTACATACTCCCATGTATCTTGTGTTAGCATTTGTAGGGATGAGTACAATTCTACACTGACAACTGTGTACTGGAAGTGGCAACATTCAGTTCTGAGTACAACATTCAAATCACTGGCTACACCCCTAGCTTCAGATATAAGAAGTATACCAACCTTCTGACTTATACAACGGTGTCTACAGCAAACAAGCATGGGCCCCACTTTGGAAAGCTGAAAGGGCTACGCCTACCTGACTTAGCAATTTATAGCATTGAGTTGCTATGACAGTAAGTACTGCAATCACCACACAGCAGGCTGCATGCAATTACCAAATGGTGGCCACCAATTGGTGCAGAGGCCATCACATGCGCATGTGCAGATACCTATAAAAACAGGCTGTACTTGCTGTCCACACATGCAATCATTCCATTGCTGTTATGGAGAGAGAGAGAGAGAGAGAGACAGACAGACAGGCAGACAGACAGACAGATAGACACCAACATCTACATCAACATCAACATCAACAGCAACAGAAAAAAAAAAAAAAGACAGGCGGAACTGAAAAATACAAACACATACAAAGGAAAGGTATGTAACAGATATGTATTTACTGGCATGTAGTAGATGTTTTTGAAGAGTACTCTACATACTTTGAATCATCCATATGTGGCAGCAGTATGTATCTATGCACAGATGTCCTGCATAACTACTGCCATGGACAAATCAGTGTGTAGTTGTGTGCAGTGGGATATAACTGTGACATATGTAGCTCAGCATTAAATGTCAAACATCTGATCCATGTTATCTGTGTTCTGTACAGTAGTGTGTACAATGGCTGTCTGGGGGAGTAGCGCATACAGCTATATAAACATGGATGTGACAGAGTAACATGTAGCTTAGCATTGGCAACTGCTGTACCAGGCTAGTATGCTAATCTAGCATTTGTAGCTATATATACACCCTCTAATATTACTGTGTGCTCACATGTGACACCTGTTCATGTTGAAGCAAGGCCCAACAGGTCAGCCGTGAGGTCCATGTACTTACAACAGTGTGGACCTTGTGTGTGTATGGCACACACATACGGAGAGATCTTTCTGTGCAGATATATTAGCATCTGTACATGTGCATAGAGCAAGGGACATACTGCAACTGTTTGTGAAGGGTGGACATATATATGTTGGTTAAGGTTGTTATGTGCATATTTCTATGTAGGTTGTAGTGTATGGCAAACAAGACAGCATACAGTGCTGGTATATGACATGTGGTGGTTAAACGCTGTGGGTATGATTTGTCAAGTCTGCAGTGTTGCAGCCAGTGAGGCCTGCTAAAGCTACATAGGCTGAGAACACCTTCAATGCATTCCACACAAGACTGTGCAATATTATTACATAACTGTATACCTCACAACCTTCGCATAATTGATATTCCCACCATGAAAGGTGGACTGTATATGTGCCTATATGTATATCTATATGTACACCAATGCATGTTTATATATGTGTGTGTGTGTGTGTGCGTGTGTGTGTGTGTGTGTGTATATATATATATATATATATATATATATATATATATATATATATATGTATATATATATGTATATATATATATATATATATATATATATATTTATATATATATATATATATATATATATATATATATATATATATATATATATATATATATATGTAGACAGAGAGAGACAGGGTCATAGTTATTGCGACAGATGCCTGGTGACAAAGCCATGGACTCAAGCTCAATGTTGAAACTGCATTGTCATCCCTTCTGGCAAAAACTCTGTACCCATGAACTACCACATAGGTGGTAGTTTACTTAGCACCGAAAGTGTGATAAGAGACCATGGGACACAGGTGGACAGTAGACTCCCAGGTGATAATCACAGTGCCACACTAGTCATGTAATCTGTCTACGTGGCACACCTCATCACATAAGGTGTGTCATCCAGGGAAATATAGGTCAGTGTTCCCCTCTACTCATCGCTCATAAAACCCATTATAGAGTACAATGCCCCATTTGGTATGTACCTCACAAGACATCTACAGCAACTGGAAAGGCCACAGACATACCACACAAAGAGTAATACTGGCCTCAAACAGATGCCCTATGCAGACCGTCCCACAAAACCACAGCTAGACTGTGTCGCATACCACCTACCCAGAGGTGACCTCTGCCTAACATACAAAGCTATGTCAAACCCAGAGCTGTTGGACATGCTCCACGTAAACAGATCACAATCCCTATGAGCTACACACTCTAGGGACCTAAACCTTGTCACCTCAATAAACAGAACATGCTGGAAGGATAGATTCCCATCTCAGAGACATTCCATACTCTGGAACAAACCACATATCAATAGCAAACAAAGCTCCTCATTAGCAGTGGTCATGAATAATCCTGATGATTGGATGGGAGATAGGAAATACACCCTGGGAATCACCTCTGTGGCTCTGCTTGACAGGGGCACATGAAATTAAATTACATGTGTGTCAAAGGCCAGGGTAGCATATGGCTAGGCTTCTATAGGCCCTAGGGCCAATAGCCTATTACCTACCTATGAACCGATACACACCCACATGTACTTGTTGCAATAATTCATATGTGAGGTTGACTGAGTGTGATGGTGAATGTGTTGGTGAATGTGTCAAAGTTCTGTATATGTGTGATAGCTTAGTGGGAAACTGTTTCTGTCATGGTATTTTGTGTCCTAGCTCTGATTCCAGCAAAAGATGTGCATGCTATTGCTAGGCAGAAAAAGCAGTATGGCATACAGTCTGACGTAGTCCCTTGGTGTCGACTGGGGTGTGCCATTGTAGGCTAAAGCAGTACATGTAAGCTTACTGATTGGTACTGCTGGTGAATCCAAATCCCGTATGAACTGTAGTACTACCTGAAGCTGTAGGCCTAAACAGCACAGTATGGTGTATGTCCACATTGCTTGGAACCACTGTTTTGTGTGTTCCCTGTAGTCCTCACAGATTACATACCTCAGGCATAAGGTTTTGTAAGTGCTGACACACAGTACTGTATGGTATACAAGTAAAGCTCATCTGAGTTGCCATACCTTTGTGTCTTGTATGTATGTCTGATGTGTGTGTGGGTATGCCTGTAACATGCCCTCGGTCATATGTGTGTTACAGGATATAAGTGCGTATCTAGCAACATGTATAGCCTAGTACAGCAGTATGCCACCTATATTAACGAATGTGCACATTATGTTAGGCAGGGGTTTGCCATCAACAACTAGTGTGGTATACTGGTAATGCTGTAACTGGACTTTACAATCACTGCAATGGATGACATATTTCTTTATGCATTAGCTTGATATATACCTCCTGTGGCTAGGTGGTGCATTGTGTCGCATACAGTGTGCCATGTACTGTTGTATAGTCTTATATACTAGTTTCTCTTTGTTGTTGTGCAGAATATGGTTTGATATATAGAGCATGCCAGGCACTGTCAGGCAGTTGTGGGTTGAGCACTGATATGTGGTATTGAAAGTGTGTATCCTCTGACAGCTAATAGGTTGCTATATATGTCAGTTCAGTGATATCTGTACTTTAGAATGTTAAGTGTGCCACATGACTTGCTCACACATATTGTTTCATTGTCTTCCAGGGTCATGGCTCACCATCGCAACCCTACCTATAGCCTAGCAGAGGATGAACAAATAACAAACAGCCTGGTTCAGCACTACACCCTGCTGTTCTCAAGAACCAGCAAGAACCAGCATGAGCGGACTGCACTGTGGCAAGATGTTGTCCGTAGGGTAAATGACACAGGCATGCATAACCAGACCTATGAGCAGGTGGTTCTACTTTACATAACCAACACTGCAAAACACTGACAACACAAACATCGACACCACATAATCGACAAACCATAAACAGGAAACCTCACATGCCCGACAAACAAATAACCGGCGGTCCACAAACACGAAACCTCATATGCTGCACACACCACAATAACAACAATCAACTAACAAAACACATCCCCTGTCCAAAAACCACACACACAATACAAGCACACCAAAATCCTCACAAACCCACACTAAACCTCACATACACAACTATCTCACATGCCCGACAAACAAATAACCGACGGTCCACAAACAAGAAACCTAATACGCTGCACACACCACAATAACAACAATCAACTAACAAAACACATCCCCTGTCCAAAAACCACACACACAACACAAGCACACCAAAATCCTCACAAACCCACACTAAACCTCACATACACAACTATCTACAACCCTAACCCAAACCCTTACCCTAAGGTCCATCACTATCGCACACTCAGCTAACCCGCCCCCTAACCCTAACTCACTTAACCCACCCTAACCCAAAAATACTACTACCACACTTACCTAACATGGGCCCTAACCTAACTCACTTAACCCGCCCTAACCCAAACACTATCACTACCGCACATTTACCTAACCCGCGCCCTAACCCTAACTCACTTAACCCGCCCCTAACCCAAAAAATACTACTACCGCACACTTACCTAACACGGGCCCTAACCCTAACTCACTTAACCCACCCCTAACCCAAACACTATCACTACCGCACATTTACCTAACCCGCGCACTGACCCTAAATCACTAAACCCACCCCTATCCCCACAGACCGTCAATATCCACACTTACCTTACTCGCACCCTAACGTCCGTCACCACCGCATACTTAATCAGTCTTTTTCCAAGTCACTATCCTCAGCATCGGTGTTTTGATCTGTAGCGTTGGTCTTCCGGATTGTCAATCTTCTGGCGCTCGCAAATTCGTTGTCGGTGAAAGCAGCTGTCGGTTATGTAAAGTAGAACCGAGCAGGTACACCATCACTGCAGTGATTTACTTAGACATGTCCGGCAGCGTGCGTCCAATGTCCGTAGACAACAGCTTGCCACAGGTGGTGGGGTAGCCATCCATCCCCCCCTCACCAGAGTGGAGGAGCTGCTCCTGAGCCTGGAGGCTCCTGGACAACAACAACAATAGCAAACATGTATCATCATGGAGGCCGGAGCCACCCAGAGAGTTGACATGGAGCATGCAGGTAACATGGCATATCTGTAGACTACTGTTACCTCTATTGGTAGATCATGCATATGTGAGATGTGTACTGTGTAGCTAGAAGATGTGGAGCCTGGTGTTGTGCAATACTAATAATTAGGAACATAATCTGTAGGCCTGTGACTGTCAACCATTGTACTACTGATTGTAATACTGTAAGATTGCAAACCCACAGTAGGAATGCCACAGTTGTTGCCACTGACAAACTGTCTCGTATCCTTGTAGGTCCCTCTGGTGTGACAGCAAGGCAGCAGACCCATACTGGTGAGTGTGTTCTACATTTAATATTTAAAATTAAATGTGCATGTCATAGGTGAGGTGCAGGCCATGTACATGTAACACACCTACGCATAATGCATGCTGTGCATGTTTGCTGTGAGACTTTGCACATCTCAGTAATGTGAGTAGCTGCCTCAAACACATGCAATGCACAGAGCATCCCACACAATTGTGGCAACACTGTAATGGACATTGGATAGGCAGAGTCGAGACACATGCACACAACATACACAACTTTGTCATACGCAGTACACGTTAATATGCTAAACATGGCATATTCAGACACCCGCTGTAAGGTCACACTCCAGTATCCCAAATGTCATCCACACAGCACACATAATATACCTGAGGGGTAGAGGCCTATCATGGGGCTGTGCGACACTCTTCAACACATAACACATTCATGATAGGCAATGCTCCCTATTGGGCACCTTACAAACCCATGTAACAACTGGCTGTGAAATGGTAAATGTAGCCATGGTACCGCAGTTCAGGTACAGCATGCTAGGTGCTGGTCTGGCACACATTAGTAGCCTTGAGTGACCACATGATGCTGCATGATGATGGCTCATAGTACTACACCCCATCCAGTTACAGTAACCACAGTACTACACATAGCATTCATTGCTATGCACCTCAATGTTGTGTGTGTGCAAACATATGCACCTATACACAATATGCATAGCAATCACCATTTGCAGAAAGTGACACATATATGTCTTGTAATGCTATTGAGGGTATAGGTCACATGACACACATTGGGTATGTGTGATGTTTAATGTTGCAGTTGTGTTGTAGCATGCCATGTCATGGCTGGCACTGGCATGTCCACAATATGTCCTACACTCACCATAACCACTGTACAATGGCTATTTTGAGCAATGGTTTTCCATCAGGTATACATGCACCACTCATCCTGTGTGTATACATAGCATGCATGTGCTAAACCTGTGTCCACAATTATCTGCTAAAGACATAGATGCTCTAATCAGAAATGGATATCTATGTGATACACAGATACACAGCCAGCCATGGTATGTATATCTGTGAGTGATGGTGCACAGGACATTGCAGAGCTTTTAATACTTGCACAGCAATGTTGTGTCCATGTACACATTGCATTCCAGGGTGAGGCCAATCACTGAACAACAACACCCATGCATCAAAGCCATGTATACTCTTATTAGCAGGGGATGTCTACACTCACACTGCATGCTGTTGAGCAAAACACGTCCTGCATGCTGACACGTGTGATATGACTGTTTGGCTTGTGATACTGTACCCCACCATCAACCGCTATTTAGTATGTTCTGGATTGCTGGTGGTGTGTGTGTGACTGTGTGTGTGTGTGTGTGTGTGTGTGTGTCTGCTTTAGTGAGGAGTGTATTTGTGTGCATGTGTGAATGTGTGCATGTGTTCCGACATCATGTACAGGTCGTAAATTGTGTTTCCTGTCTTCCTCTCACAGGTGCTGAGGTTGGACTGGTTCACTGCAGCAGGGAACCTGATGTCGCTGAGCCAAATAGTGATAATGAGGATAGGTGTGTTGAGGCACAGGCATGTTTGCCAGGGTCTGTCATTGGGCCACCAATCGACAGTACACAAGTGTCCACCCCATCCATGCACACAGTCATACTGCCAATGCATCCATCATCAATGCCCTTAGCTGAGGGACAGTGTACAGTCGGCATTGGCCAGGACAGAGTGGTATCTATGACACATGCATCCCGACACAGCAGCCATACCCAGATGTCTGGAATGGTATCACATAGGCAGATGTCCAGGGGTCCTCGTCGGAACACTGCTGCTCATCATGCCCCTGGCAGACATGCCACAGGTCTTACAAACTCACGCATGTTCCAGGCTGTCATGGAGGCACAGGCACGTAAGCAACGGTACACCAGACAGGGACTATGGGCACAGAGGGCACATAACACTGCTGTAATTGACAGTATCCATGACCTAGCAGGTGCCATCATTAATTACATTGAGGTCACTGATAGACGTTGGGGTGAGACATTACATGTCCTCCGCAATGTCATGTCCATATGTCAGGACAGTGCGGGACAGTTGAGACGTCGACGTGGACATATGCCAGCAACATCAGCAGCTGGCAGTCACTGCAGATGTCCCTCAAGTCACAGCCACTCCTGTAGTGCCAGTACCAGCCCCAGCAATGTTGGGGGTGGGCTGTCCATAGACCGTTCTAGAAGACCATGCACACGTGGCTCTGGACAGTCCCAGCAGGGACCTGGGTCCAGTGTACATCTGTCCACCTCTGAGGATGGTACCCAGTCTGGCTTAGTACCTGATACTGTCAGTAGCACACCTGCCAGGCACAGGTACCGTATCCATGGCCAGAGATGGTGATCTGTAAAACCTGGCAGGTACAGTCTGTGGCTGTCCCACAAATCCCCATATATGGAAGCCACATGGTGGAACTGTGTGCATGCAGACACACACACACACATACACACATAAACCAGACACCTATTGCTAACACATTCCCGCACACATTGCATCAACATTGGCCCATAGCAGTACTCTTGGCCCTCACACACACACACACACACACACACACACACACACACACACACACACACACACACACACACATACATGTCAATTGTATGGCTCAATGTAGGCCTCTGGCAAGCCAACAACACACCCTGTGCATATGATGAAACCTGTGCCACCTCCTGTCATCTGTAACATTGATGCAGGAACAGGCTACCATGCTGCTGATGCACAGGGTGACTTTATAGCAGTATAGCAATGTTAGCATGTTGTCAGCAGTAAAGTGTAATGATATCCTTGAATGTGTAGCTGAGCAGGCATGATGCATTAAAGCTATGATTAGTTCCAATAGTGTATTGTCCATCCACGTGCCACTTGGCTGATGTGTGTAGTATTGGCACCATGTGTTAGAGAGTGGACAGTATGTGTGGGATGTGTGTAGCACAGATTTGCAGGTGTACATTTGTGAACATGGTGGAGGTGCACTGTCTGCATGTATGTGCATAGTGGACACTTGGGCAGGGTGACATGCCCTGTATTACACAGTAACACTCCATAGTTTCTATTGGTGGCCAGTATGCATTGTACTACACACATTGTGGAACTTGAGTACTCATTTGTGTATGACATGGTTTAACACTGTGCTGTGGGTGATACTGTTACTATCTGTCATTGTTTTGCATTCTGGTAGTATACATAACCTCAACAGCCTGACCATAAACAATCATTAGATGATGTCTTGACAACTGACACACAAATGTAGGACACAAAGTAACATTTGGATCCTTCAGGTACTATACTATGCCAGTAACCAGTGGTATTCACCTGCACCCATTCCTGAGACCACTCATGTTTGGCATATAGCTCTCTTAGGTACAAGCAATCACAGTAGGGATATGTCAGTCCACGTCTGGAAATGCATACTGTGGCCTATAATGCATTCTTCAGATGACACACACATCCTCCACAATGGTATCATACAGACAGATACCTGTTGTCAAACCCATGCTGTAAAGCTATAAGCCAACTAAAGCATAGTCATCCACCTTTACAAAATGTAGTATCCCCACAGTACCACATAGGTAGTAGCCACCAACATGTTGAACAGGTACCGATGTGTACATGTAGCCAAGTGTTACATCATCTCTCCTTTGGTAATCACATTTCCAAAGATATTTTGAAATCTCTCAGTGGATCACATAAGCAATAAGGGGTCTGCATGCATATCCCCAAAGGTTGTTGTACAGCTATAATGAATAGCCATCATTGACAGACTTTGCTGCATTTGAACAGGTCTGAAATATACCTCAGCCATAAACCCTCACTCACACTATTCAATAGAAACCGTAATGAGAGTGTGTGTGACATGGATAACCTAGGCCAGGGATCACTGCAGTGGCTGGGCTTTTCACAAGCATACAGATGTGACCTAAGGTCTGGAAAGCGGCAGCACACTCTGGCAAAGATGATAGATGTGTTCATGGAGACAGCTGGTTCCCACCTATGAAATAATTGAGGTCACATGTACATATATGTATTTGCCACGCAGCTACCTGACATTTGCAATGCACATACTGTTGTCATACAGTAGTAAAAGCAAGACCCACAACACATTGACATACACACACACACTCACCAAGTGCAGGATTCAAGCCCCTACCTAACTACAGTATGATAATAAAGCAGCATATATTAACACAACGTGCTATACACATTACTGGAAGTTTTCCTCTCCACAGATATATTTGTAGGATGGTGACATCATCAGACTTGACAAAGATAAGTATACCACTTTTAAGGTGTTTTACTACTCTCCAAAAAGGTTGCTCCTCTCCAAGGAGCTCACACACAAGCTTATCAAGTGCAGGATTCAAACCCCTACCTAACAATACTAGAAGTATACGCATTAACACAATGCACTATACACATTAGTGGGAGTTTTTTTTCCCACATGCATATTTGTAGGATGGTGACATCATCAGACTTGACAAAGATAAGTATACCACTTTTAAGGTGTTTTACTACTCTCCAAAAAGGTTGCTTTTCTCCAAGGAGATCACCTACAAACACACAGTTGTCTAGTGCAGGACCCCTGCCTAACTACTTCATGATACTAGAAAAGAACACATTAACACGACACGCTATGCACATTACTGGCACTGTGTTTTTTTCCACAGGTATATTTGTAGGATGGTGACATCATCAGACTTGACAAAGATAAGTATACCACTTTTAAGGTGTTTTAGTAGTCTCCAAAAAGGTTGCTCCTCTCAAAGGAGATCACAGAGTTGTCAAGTGCAAGATTCAAACCCCAACCTAATTACTTTATGATACTAGAAAAGTACACATTTACATGACGCGCTATGCACAGTACTGTGCATTTTTTTTTCCACAGGTATATTTGTAGGATGGTGACATCATCAGACTAGACAAAGTGGGTTACATTAGGTGTGCTACATAGAAGGAATTTCTAAACACTTTGGCCATGTGATCATCAAAGGAGAGTTTACTAACTCCCTGGGTCCCCAGGGCCATAATTACTTTCTCCGTACATACTAGATTACCACCTATGTGGTAATTTGTGTGCACTTTGTTTTATCCAAAGGGGATGACTATGCATTCTTTGGCATTCTGCTTGAGGGCATTGTTTTGACACCAGGTATCTGTCTCTGTAAGACCCTTCTGGAGGATGTCTGTGTCAGCCGTATAGTCGATTATGGACCACAGTTAGCAGTTATCTGCAAACCTGTTCAGCCATACTCCTCCCATGCTTGCCTGTACCTCTGCGCAGTATCTGCTGAACAGGTGGTGTCCCAGGACCAAGACCTGTGGGATGCCATTTGTGACTGGTATATAGTCGGACATGGCACCCGCAACTCTGAACTCGTGTGTTTGATCTGTGAGCCAGTTGCCCACCCATCCTGTGACATAGCTGTTAATGTTCAAGCTGGTAAGCTTGTCCATGATGACAGAGTGGGGAATGGTGTTGAAAGTCCTTAGTGAGGTCCAGGTGAGCTGTGTGGACTACTTTCACCTCCATCTATGTCCTTGGTAACTGTTTCAAATGAGTCAACTAGGTTTAGGAGGCAGAATCGGCCTTTAACAAAGCCAAGTTGGGTAGAGTCCAGTGTTTGGAGGTCCCCAATGTCTCTGTTTATGGGTTCCATGATAATTTGCTCCATAGCTTTGCAGACCAGGTTGAGTAGACCTATAGGGCAATGGTTTCCAGGTTCTGTTGTGGCACCCCCTTTGTGGAGCTGGATGACTGTTGGTGTATGCCATTCTTTGGGTACATAGCCTGTGGTAAGGTGGAGTCATGACAGTGAATGTAAGTGAGGGTGTAGTTCCTTTTGGGGCTGGTGTAAGATGCAGCCTGGAAAACCATCCTGCCCCATTGATGCTGTGTTCTTAGCTTTGGAGAGGGCTGTCTTTACCTGCATGTCCATGAAGTCTGGGGATCTGCATTCTTCTGGGATGGACACAGGCCCTTTTGTGGGTGATGGTGGTGGAGTTTGCATTTAATCTGTCCCCCGGGATGTGGGCAATGTAAGTTGGTTCAATGTATTTCTTGCCATTTGTCAGCAGCTGACAGCATATTTGGAAGTTGCCACCTAAATATTTGGTATAGCTAACAAAGGCTTTGTGGTTGTTATTCTTACATTCCTTGGCAATTTGTCTTTAGAAACTGGCCTTGGATTATTTTATGAGCAATCAATGTGTCTTCCTAATAATGATCAGTGATACCTTTCCTTTTGTGAAGTTTGCTCTATCATGTGTTTGTTTCCACCTTCTGTTGTATAGCTTTTTATGGGCGATGACCACCAGATTGGTTTCTTATTTTTGGAGGAGTGCAGCTTGGTTTTATTTGGCATGTCTCGATCCCTGCATCCCTGTAGATGCTCATAGAATGCACTTGTAAATGATTCGGCAGATTGTATAGCATTACCCTATAGCAAGGGTGCTTTGGAACTTTCCACTTTGGTCTTGGAAAGTGTGCAGCTTGCTTCTGAAAATGTCTTCACAGTGGTTTCCTTGACTGGGGGGGGTGGGATGTGGATGTCCAGTGTGATTACTTTATGATCTGATATTACCAGTGAGGGGTTTATCTCTGTCGTGGAACACTGGTACCCAACGTTGGTGATGATCAGGTCCAGTATGTTGTCACCTCTAGTGGGCGTGGTGACCAGCTGTTCCAGGGTGTATGAGTTTTTAAACTCTAGGAAACATTGGGCAAAGGACGTTGTACACAAGTAATTCTCCCACTCAATGTTTGGGTAGTTATAATCTCCTCATATAATGGTGTTTGATAGGACCTATATATTTTCCACTGTTCTCAGGAATACTGAGTGAGGTTCCTGAGACAAGGTAGGTGATCTGTAGCAGGCTACAATCTGATAAGCAGCTTTGCCCAATGTTAGTTGCACTTGCATGGTCTCCAAGGCCTCATGCTGTGCCATTAAACTGAAAGTGTGGGTATCTATAAGGTAAATGGATACACCTCTTTCTTTTGTATTTCACTCATGGTTTGGGGGCCGAAGATCAGAGGAATTGTGAGTGTTTTACATGGAGCATGTCCAACAGCTCTGTGTTTGACATAGCTTTGTATGTTAGGCAGAGATCACCTCTGAGAAGGCGATATGTGAGAGAGTACAGCTGGAGCATTTTGAGATGGTATGTGTATGGCATGTATGTCAGGCTGCTAATGCTCTTTGTGAGGCATTGCTGCAGGCTTTCCAGTTGTTGTACATGTCTTGTGAGGTACATAGCAAAAGGGACGTTGTACTCCATTATGGATCTAGTGAGTGATGAGTAGAGGGGAACAATGCCCTCTTCTATTCTGTATGAGACACCTTTTGTGATGAGGTGTGCCACATAGAAGGATTTTCTGACTACTGTGGGGATGTGATTATCACAGGTGTGTCCACTGTCCACCTGTGACCCAAGGTCTCTTATCACTCTTTCGGTGTTAAGTATACTTCCACCTATGTTATAGTTCATGGCTACAGAGTTTTTACCAAAGGGGATGATAATGCACCTTTTGGCATTGAGCTTGAGCCCATGGCTTTGACACCAGCCATCTGTCTCAGTGAGGCCCTTTTGTAGGATGTCCACATATTTAGTATTTACAATTATGCCTCCTAGTTTGCAGTCATCTGGAAACGTCATTAGCCACAGACCTTCCATGTTAAAGTTTACTTCAAGGAAGTAGATACAAAGCAGCACAGGACCCAGGACTGGGCCCTGTGGTACTGCACTCGTCACTGGTCCAAAGTCATACTTGCAGTCTGCTACTTTTACAGTGTGTGTCCTGTCAGTAAGCCAGTTGGCAACCCATCTTGTGACATAGCAATTTATACCTAGTTTAGTGGGTTTATCTATAATTCCAGAGTGTGGGATGGTGTTGAAAGCCGTGGAAAGATCTACATAGGCTGTGCGAAACACCTTACTCTTCTCTATGGTTCAGGTGACTGCTTCAATGTCATCTATCAGGTTTAGGAGACATGATCTGCATTTTGCAAACCCAACATGGTTGTGGTCCAGAGTTTAGAGATTACCAATGTCTTTTTTTATAAGTTTTATGATGATACATTCAATGGCCTTGCAGAGCAGGCTCATCAGGCTAATGGGGCGCTAGTTCCTGGGGTCCGTGGTGTCTCCAACCTTGTGTAGTGGGATAACCGTCGCTGTGCACCATTCAGCAGGCACAAAGCCTGAGGTGAGGCTATGACTGAACATGGTAAGTCGGTGTGGTGCCTGTTCGTTCTGTAGTTTGTGTAGAATACAGCCTGGGAAGTTATCTGGTCCCAAGGATGCTGTGATACTGGCTTTGGAGAGTGTTTTTTACCTGTGCAGCCGTGATGACAGCAACTTTGCAGTCTTCCATTATAGAGATGTGCTCTTTCATGGGTGAGAGGGGGGTAAGGTTAACACTGATCCTATCTGCCAGGATGTTGGCAATATCAGTTGGGTCTGTATATTTAGTGCCATTGAGCTGTAACTCAGAGCAGATCTGAGTGTTGCCATGACATGGACCTGTCTGTTGGGCAGAGATCTCCTGAGTAGACAGTATGCAACAGAGTACAGATTGAGTTAAATTCAGTCTTGTTGAATGGGGCAACTGTTTGAGGCCAGTAATCCTCCTGTTGAGGTACTTCATTGGTCTTTCTAGCTGCTGAAGGTGCCTAGTCAGAGTCATCGCAGGTGTGTTGTGGTACTCTCTGATGGGTCTGATGACTGATGAGTAGAGGGAACCTCCTTTGATCTACATGCAAAGACCTTGGCAGTCTGTGGGAACACATAGCATGATTTTCTGACCACTTTGTGAATGTGTTTCTGGAAATACAGATGACTATCCACATTTGTCCATAGATCCCTTATTATCACTTCCATATTTAGGGTGTTGGCACCTATGTGGTATTTATATGACTGTAGCTCGAGGACATACTTTTGACACCACATCTGTCTGACTGAGACCCTTTTTAAGGATGTCTTTGTTGTCCCAAACATCGATTATGACAACTTTTTGGCAGTCATCCACAAACTTTGCTAAACATAGCCCTCATGTGTTTGACTGTATTTCTGAAAAGTAGTCACCAGACAGGAGGTGTCCCAGGAATGAGCCATGGGGGACAGCAGTTGTTACCAGCTTGTACAGGAGACCACAATTCTTACCTTGTGTGATCTATCTGTGCCCCAGTTGGCAATCCATCAGATGACAGACATATTTATACACAGGTTGTTGATTTTGTGGATATGACATGTGTCTGGGATGTTGGCAAAGGGCTTTTCAAGGTCTATGTGGGACGTGTGTAGCTCATTTCATTGATGTATGTCCTGGGTGACTGCCTTGTAAACAGTCTAGCAGGTTTGGGAACCATGATCTGCCCATGACCAAACTGTAATTGGTAGGATTGGGTGTTTGTAGGCTCCCAATAGCTCTGTTTATGAGTTCCAGCATGATGGACACAGACACAGGCATCCTCCAGAGAGGTCTCATAGAAATGGATAACTGGTGCCAGAGCCATGGCCTTAAGCTAAATGCCAAAAGATGTATAGTCATACCCTTTGGGAAAAACAAGGTATCCCCTAATTACCACATAGGTGGTAATCCATTAAACACGGAAGAATTTATCAGGGACCTGGGGACCCAAGTTGACAGTAACCTCTCTTTTGACACTCACATTGCCAAAGTGGTTAGGAAGACCTTCTACATTGCCCACCTGATTATGAAGGGATTCACATCCAGATCAGGAGAGGTCATTGTACCCCTGTACTCTTCACTTATCAGACCAATGATTGAGTACAACGCCCCATTCGGAATGTACCTTACCCGAAACCTGCAGCAGTTGGAAAGACCCCAAAAGGTCCTCACCAAAAGGATAAAGGGGCTCAAACATATGTCATACGATGCCCGACTGAAGAAACTCCAGCTCTATTCAGTCGCATACCATCTGATCAGAGGTGATCTGTGCCTGACATACAAGGCCATGTCCAACCTGGAATTAATGGACATGCTCCACCTCAAAAAATCCAGAGCAAGAGACTTAAACCTCAACACGGATATAAATAGGACGTGCTGGAGGGACAGATTCATCACCCAGAGACTCCCCACACTATGGAACAGAATCCCAGTCCATGTGAGGCAGAGCCCCTCACTGACTCTGTTCAAGAGAAATCTTGACGAGTGGATGGGAGATCGTAGGTTTACCCCGGGAATCATCTCTGTGTCACTGCTGGACAGAGGCACAGCAAACTAATGGGTATAGTATTCTCATCCTAAGGGTGGTGAAAGCCACACACACTCTGGCTAGGCTTATAAATGCCCTAGGGCAGATAGCCTAGTATGAACCTATGAACCTATGGACTCCATGTCCTTGCAGATCAGGCTTAATAGGCTTATAAGACAATAGTTCCCATGTTCTGTTGTGCACCAACACTTGTGGAGTGTGTCAAATGTTGCTGTAACACATTAAACAGTTTCATATCCTGTACAGAGGGTGAGTCTCAACAGACTGTTCAGATGCAGGCTCTGTTTGTTCTGGAGTTCACTTATGACACAGCTAGGGAAGCAATGTAATCCCATAGATGTCATGTTTTCAGGTTTGGAAGGAGCTGCTTACCCATTCTATATGTGATATCTGTGCTTTCACAGTCTCCAGGTATGATGATAGGGCCTTTTGTCAGTGAGAGGGTGGTATGGATGTATGGACCTGACAGGATGTTGGCAATGTCAGCCATTTACAGTTTGCACTGACTCAGGACATATATGAGTGTACATTGCTATTTATGACATAGCGGAATGAAGCGTCATGGTTCTCTATGGACTCCTTCACAGATTTTTTTGCCAGAACATGGATTGGATAATATTTGGAGTGCACATTGTTTGTTGATGATACTGATTGCAGGTTTATTGATTTTCTTTGCTTTTTCACTTTCTGTGAACAACTTAAGTACTTGTGGTACATAGTTTGATTATGACAGGGTTCCAATATATTATATATGTCTGTTTTCATATAACTGTTTGCACAAGGCAGGATTGGTGAATAGTGACAGGTTCCTGGGGTGAAACATGCAACTGCCAGATATGTGTGGCCCACTGCTGTACTCAGACATGGCCTAAATGTGTGAGCATGCCCAGTATAACCTTTCAGTGTGTTGCTGAATGAAATCCACTACATTCGTTGAAGTGTGTGAGCACGCCCGGTATACACATTTATACTATATGTGTGTGGAAAATCAAGTTGTATTTTTACTGCAGGGCTCACATTTGTGTCATAACACAACAGGGATCATGCTGTGTCTGCAGGGCTTCTATGAGACACTTTGCATAGACTTATCAACATTTCTACATACAGGGGGGTCAGCTATTCTTTGTACATTTCTACCCGTGGCACACCTGATTGTTACTGTGGGTGTACATAGGATGAGGGGTTCACCTGACACTTATACACATTTGCTAGGCCTGCACTGCTATGTAAGGTACACCATTTCAGTCTGTACTGTTGCCTATCGTACTGGCTTGAGGCATACTACTGTACTACGGGGCTTAGCATCCAATGTCACATATATTAGATTGCGACTTCATAGCCTACCCAACCCACATCACACCAACTGGCCTGCTGTTCTCTGTCTGCATAGGCCTGTGGGAGAGGTTACCCATATGCCTCTTTAGGGTCATGATACAGCACTTCTTTGTGTTTGCATTAGTGTACAATTGTCTTGCTGTGTCTGTTAGTGTAATGCTGTCATGGCTTAGTGGTTCAGTATTGTGACTCCAGTGCACAGTGTCCTGGGTTCAAGCCCTATCACTGCTTTTTATTGTCATGCTGGGCAGACCAGACTGCTTAAGGAACAGTACAGCAAATATGAGCATGTTTACCTGACTTTGCCCAACATTGCTCAACGTTGCTCGACGTTGCGCTATTTAGCACGGGCAATTTTGTTTACATATACAAAATAGTGGTAAAAGCTGCTTAGCACTGCTTTATATTGCTTAAAACATGGCAATCATGCCTCAGGTGGTGCTGCAGGGCGGCCTATGTCGGATGCACATAGTACACTCCCTATACATGTTTGAAAACAGGTAGTGTCAAGTTAGGCATCCCTTTTATTTTATGTGTGAGTCAGAGAGAGGTATAATTTCCAGGGTTCCTACTGAGCCAGTGTATGTACTATGTGTTGCCTCTTTGCCAAAGCCAAGGCATACTGGGCACGCCTCCTTCTGCCTACTGGGGCAGGCTCAGGTTGTTCCTCCTCAGAGTCACGCTGTGCCTGTGATGGCCTTGGCAATGGTGGGGGGCTGTTTGGCCCTGCCCCATGCTGTTCCTGCTGCAGCTGTTTTTACAGGATCATATTGTGTAGCATGGCACATACCATGACAATTTGGGTACATGTAGTTGGTGAGTACTGCAAGGCTCCACCAGATGTGTCCAGGCACTGGAACCGTGACTTGAGCATCCCAAACACATGCTCGATTACATTTTGTGTTTGTGCGTGTGCCTCATTATGGAGTTCTTGTTCAGGTATGTGTGCATTTCTGATGGGTGTCATCAGCCACGGCTCCAGTGCGTATCCAGCATCCCCCACTAGGTGACTGTCACAGTTGTCCCCATTGGCAAATGTCTGGTACAGCTGAGTCAAATGCCAAATATGGGAATCGTGGTAGCTTCCAGGGCAGCCAGCACACACATTCAGTTTTATGCCCTGGGCATCGCACATGACCTGACAGTTGATGGAGGGGAAGCCCTTGTGGTTGATGTAGGCCCTACCCTGCTCACCGGCTGGTGCTTTGATGTGTATGTGCTTGCAGTCAATTGCACCCACTACCTCAGGGTATTCCGCTATTTGCTGGAAGAGACGCATATTGCTGGCCAATGCCTCATGAGAATTGGGAAAATATACATGATCACTGACATGTGTTGACATGGCATTCAGGAACTGGTGCAGTATCCTGGATGCTGATGCCTGTGAAACCCCCATCGTATCACCAGTTGGTCTCTGGAAGGTACCTATTGCTAGTATTCTTAGGCCAACACATACCTTTGTTTCCACTGGGATGGGTTCCCCTCTGTTGGTTCTGTGTGTGAGGCATGGCCTGCACAGCTCAACAATTTGCTGAAGGAGGTCTCTGTCCACTCTATAGCGCTCCACTATCTCCAGCTCATGTAGCCCCTGGTAGGTTACCCTGGGTCTGTACACTCTTGTCCGTCTCCTCACTGTGGGTTGCTCAGCAGCATTCGCAATGGCACCACCCTCTGCATCTTGCACATGTTGCCTTATAATAGCAATGGCAGCCCCTAACATTTTTTTGTCTGAGTTAAGCTTTTTAAGTTTTCACTCTCTTTGTATACTGTAGTATTGCAGTGTTTCTGAGAAAAACATGGGGGGATGTTGTTTGCAAAGTTTTTAAGTGCTGGGCTGGGCTAGTGTACTGCCTGTGTAATTGGCTGATTCTGATTGATTTCACCTGGCAGCTCTGCTAGTTCTCCTTGGTTAACTTCCTACTACTTCTTTTCCTTCCTTTTCCCTTTCTGTTTCCACAGGGGGCAGTGCCACGCAAACAAGTGCAAACACGTGCACACGAGTGCACACGTGCGCACACAGGCTTATACAGGCTTAGGCGGGTACACACACACGCACACAGGCTTAGATGGGTTTACAGGCGCGCACACGTGCACACACGGTGTAAGCACGTTTGCAAGAAAATTCAGTAATATCTACGGCGTACACCTTCGGTTGCTGGGTTTCAGTTAAGACAACTGTAGACACGTCTCTTCCAATCCGGAGTAACTCACAGCAAACACAAGCCACTCTGCTCCAATGAGCTTACAGTCTTTCTTACATACCCCCTCATGATGTCACCTATCTTCTACTCTACTACTCCCCTACTCCTACACTTACACTCTAGGGACATGGCTCACATGTCAGGGAAAATTGGGATTCACTATCCTTATCCTCATTTGCATAGGATTGCCTACTAATGTTTGGCTACATCTCTCAAACTGAGTTTCCCCCCTTAGCAACCACTACTCAGTAGCCATGTTGTCTTCAGTCTGCCATTTACCTGCATGGAAGAAGAATATTTTTAATAAGAATGCCTATTTTTGGCTTTTTTTTATTTTCTGGTTTTTAAAGTGCCGCACATTTGAGCGGCGCTGCGCTTAAACATTGGAGATCGGGGAAAAAATTTGATTTTTATTAATTTTCGACAGATCAAAATGCCAATGTCTTTATATTTGGCCATTGCCATGCTTCCTCAACTGGATGCATCCTTTATTTGGAGCTGTCATAGCTCCGTTTTGCTATTTGCAGAATGGTACTCCGTTACCAACAGAGTACATTTTTGCAAATAACTCTACTCTTCCACGGACAGGTTAGTCTTTCCTGGATCACAAATTTACCTCATTTGCATATCTTTCAGCAGCAAATGAGGTAATTTGCATAACATAACACTGTCCGTGCAAGAGTAGTTTTAGGAGTTCTCATGCACGCACCTGCCGGCTGTTGCTGGATCGCTCAGCAGACATATTGGCTGTCTGCCGGCTTACACTACTCTTAGACTCTGTGCAAACCTTCATGAATCCGGCCCACAGTGTTTTAGAATGGAACCAGAAGCATAGCATCAAGTGTCACAGAAATAGCTAAGACAGAGCAGAATGTCTGGTAATTTACTACTGCTCATTAAGAATTTCAGAAACTACTTCAGAAGATTGTATAATCTTGTGTACTCTAATAACCAAAATAACACTGACTGTATTGTATAAACATATGAGTTTAATGACTTGTTTGCTCAAAGCTGCAGTGAGTTAGGCCTTTTGACCTTGCTCTACTGTTTTCCAAATATCTGCTGAAAGACTACAAATGATAATTGCTTATTTTCAACTGTTTTCTGCACTTTCTAATTAACCAAAACAACATTTGCTGTATATCTGTTTGTTTAAACTGTGCAACTGTATTTTACTGCATAGGTTCATAGATTAGTACCAGGCTAACTGTCTTTGTGGGTCATTTTAGGCCTAGCCAATTACCCCCTGTGAGAATCAAACCCTGTACTTTGTGTCTGTAATGCAAACACCTTAACCATTATGCCAACCTCCCACCCAATTTTTTTTTAGATTGTCTGCTAATCGAATTCCTCTTACAGTTGTAATTACTGTTCATTTGCTTGTTTTGTTCATTTTACTTGTTTGCTGTACTTGAAAAACACTAGCATAGACTAGGTTTAGGCTTTTGCTGAATCCAGTTCTGTTTCTGACCTTTGGAGCTTGTAAAACAGTTAGTATTTTGTCTGGAAAGGCTCCCTTGTGCCCTTGTGGCAGGAAGCTACAGTTTGGACTGATCTTGCTAGAATTACTGATGCATGGCTCTGTTTATTGTGATATGGCTGGATAATTTGAACTTTGGCTGTTTCCTGTTTTTCTGCTTTAAAAAGCATGTATTTGAACCAGCTTGTGCCTGTTTGCATATCACAGAGCAATGAGCACAACTGCATAGAGGAATTGCCGGTTACAGACACCTGCTCTCTAGTCTCACAAATTTTACCTAAACCAGAAATCTTCATGCCTAAACCTACTAATACCTGCCCCTGCTGTATTCCGTCTTTAGCTGTTATGGCCAGACCAAGGTTATTTCTATGACCATGAGCTGTCAGTTTCCCTCCTTTTCTCCTTCCAGCTTGGTTGACATGGGGCTGCCGAGGCACTGTAGCAACTGCCTCATGTACACTGACAACCCCCTATTTCTAAATCATTCATGTAGCATTTGTGAGAGATGTACCTACATCATGGATCGGGCATCACAGCTCTCTCATGCAATAGCTAGCAATACAGAGTAGGTTGTCAGCGCACCTACCACAACTCCTACTCATGGTACACAGCATGCACATACACCAATATATGTGGAGGTACACGCAAAAATATTACCTAAACCCCAGAGACCTCCAAAACACATAAATACTAAACCAACCATAAGACACAAAGCACATAATACACATAATGACACAAGCACATGCGTCTCACAATCAAAGCCCTTAAAGCAAAGAGCATCCACTCTAAATATCTTAGTCATAGGAGACTCTCTAGTGAGATACATAGATGTCCCCTTCACCAGGTTGAACAAGGAGAAAGTCACGGTCAGCTGTCTTTCTGATGCCAGGATTTGTCAGATCATCCAGGCACTCAAGTCTCTTGTGAACGACTTGAGACATACCCACCTGGACTACATGAAGAGAGACATGACTGAGCTCTCTGATTATATGTCACAGGCAGATATGTCCCTAGCTTTGAGCAGCATATTATCTTCACCTAGGATAATATCACAATATGAACAGAAAAGCATTGACTTGAATAACTGACTAAGTTTCTGGTATCACTCTAAGGGCATCCAGTTTCTGTCAGCCTGGGATAACATGATCAATAGACCTCTATGCTTTGCCAGAGATGGTCTTCATCTGTCACCCCTGGGATTTAAGCTACTGGAACATGATCTTGCCACACCCACAGTGCCTTTTTTAGGCAATGTCACAAAGCCAAAATTCCCGACATAAAAATTTCATCAAAAAACAACCTCAGGGTTATGCTGCTAAACTCAAGGAGTCTTAGCATGAAACTGCACTCATTTGAAGCAGTCCTCACCTTGGAAAATGCTGACATCTGTGCAGTCACAGAGACCTGGTTCAAGGCTGTGGAGAACACCCCAGCCATACCAGGTTACACCTCCTAGCACACGTTCAGACCACAAAAGGAAGGCATGAAAACTAAAGGAGGCAGTGTATCAATATTCATTAAAGATAAATACACCTCCAGACTGGTTAAACAATATGATTCACTGGAGATAGTTCAGGTGCAACTAACTGTTGGTAGGACACCTGTTCAAGTCATTGTTAGCTGCAGGCCCCCTCCATGAATCAAGACACCCACTGTACCTCCTCAGACCTACTGGAATCTATCAAGATACATCTGAACAGCATGTTTTTGGGTGTGATTTTAATTACCCATCCATTGACTGGGTAAATTACTTGTGCTCAAACTCGCTTGCTCAAAGGTTCCTCAAGTTCATTGACTCCAATGCCTGGACTAGCTAGTGGACACCCTGACTAGAGGAGCCAACATCCTGGATCTGGTGTTTACCAATATGGGGACCACTGTGGCACCCCCACTATGAGGTCTTCCCTTGTCAGATCTAAACCACAAATCAGTCTCATTCAAAGTAACTATAACACCAGACCCCTCCCTCCCCAGCAGCAATTAAACTAAAAACTTCTCCAAATCAGATTATATCCTCTAATGAGGCTATAAATATCTTCACTGCACCCCCCCCCAGATGGAACTGGCAACAATGCTGAGTCCTACACCTATGCTTTTTTACCAACACCTGTATAACTGCATTGACAGTGCCATACCTGATAGGACCAAAACAAGCTATTCAAGGAAGAGCACACCTGGCTGGTGGACAACTGTTATTAACAGGCTTTACAATAAGAGGAAGAAATTGTTGTCCAGACGTAAGAGAGAACATGCCTTAAACTGGAAATACTCCTTCCTCAGCTTAAACAAGCAAATAAGATTTCTTGTGAAGTCCTCCAAAGCAAACTACAAATCCAGATTAGTGTCCACAACTAAGAACAACCATAAGGTGTTCTTTAGTTACATCCATAGCCTAAAAGGTAAGTCCCAGATTTGCACTGAACTGGTAGTTGATGATGCCACAGACCCTGAGTGTGTGGACTTTGCAAACTTGTTAGCTGACAAGCTCTGTTAAAACTTCACTCCCCTGTCCCCACCACACATATCCCATGATATTTCTACCAGCTGTCTCCCACCTTGTATTTCTAGAGAGCAGGTCATAAATGCCCTTTCTAAGCCCCAAAACACAGCATCTATGGGACCTGATAGCATCCCAGGGTGTGTCTACATGGGTTAAAAACAAGAATTAGTAAAACCATTGGGTACTCTTTTCAATCACAGTCTAAGCATCAGCTTCATCCCAGCTGAATGGAAAAAGGCCACCGTTATCTCCTTGCACAAAAGTGGCTCTTCTGCTGACCCCATGAACTTTAGCCTTATTAGCCTGATTAGCCTTATCTTCAAGACCATGGAGCAAATCATCATGGACCTTATCAACAAAGATATAGGTAATCTCCAAACACATGACCCTACTCAGTTTGGATTTGTCAAAGGGACATCATGCCTTGTTAAACCTGGTGGACATCTTTGAGACAGTCACCAGTGCCCTGGACAAGGGTCAAACTGTGCATACAGCTGACCTGGACTTGGACAATGCTTTTGACATTATCCCCCACTCAGGCACTATTGACAAACTCACTCAGCAAGGTAGCAACCCTTATATTGTTAGAGGGATCACTAACTGGTTCACCAGTAGAACCCATACAGTCAAACTATGGGAATCCACCTCCAACAACAGACCCGTAACCAGTGGTGGTCACAGGGATCAGTCCTGGGACCTCTATCGTTTGGAATCTATTTCTCTGGTCTGTGACTGACAGAGATTGCTGATGACTGCAGACTGGGAGCGGTCATAGAATCCCCAAACAATGTCAACATCCTACAAGAGGGTCTTACACAAACAAATGATTGGTGCTAAAGTCACGGCCTTAAACTCAATGCAAAACACAGTATTATCATCCCTTTCAGTAAAAGCAATGTTCCTGCTAATTATCACATCAATACCAACACCTTAAGTATGCACTCAGTGGTGACAGATCTGAGCACACAGGTTGACAGCAATCTTACCTTTGATCACCATGTCTCCACAGTGGTAAGAGGGGCATTCAATATTGCTCATCTCATAAATAAGGGCATTGTCTCCAGAAAAAAAAAGTTAGAACCTCCCTGTACTCTTCCCTCCTCAGGCCAATAATTGAGTGCAATGCCCCTTTTGGTATGTGCCATTCCAGGCACCTGCAGACATTGGAGAGACCACAAAAGTTGCTCACAAGGAGAATTCAAAGTCTTCAACATCTGTCCTATGTGGATCGGCTGAAATCACTGTCACTTCACTCCATTTCATAAAGACTACTCAGAGGCAATCTCTGCTTTGTGTATAAGGCAACCTCTGACTCTGCTTTATCGGAAATGCTGCATATCCTTAATTCCAATGGCTCACAGGTTACTCATTCTAAAGACCTTAACCTGGTATGTGACATTAATAAAACATGTTGAAAGGACAGATTTGTCTCTCAGATGTTAGCACACCTGTGGAACAGGCTCCTAATTCATGTCAAGCAGAACACCTCTTTGGCCCTCTTCAAGTGCAATCTGAGTGATTGGATGGGTAACCATAAATTCACCCTGGGGCTCCACCTGTGTCTCTCTTGGACAGGGGCAAAAGGTGCTGATTGTGGAAACAACGACAGAACTCGGCAAGTCCTATAAGGGCCCTAGGGCCATTAGCCTAGTAATTTCCTTTGATCCTATGATCCTATGACTAGAAGTTTCCAGTAAAAAACTAGACCTTATTTGCCAATAAAACAATGACATTTCTGAAATGGTCTTTGGTTAAACAAAATCCAGTAAGTTTGATGTACCATAATAAATAAGAACATCTTAAAAATGTCTGAAAGGTATCCTTAGTGAAATTGTATTATTCAGTAAATTGATGAAGCAAAGCTAGGCCCAGATATTTCGGGAGCACTTTACATTATCGAAATACTGAAATCTCGAATGTCATATGGTCGAGACCATATGATCAACATTTCAGTATATCGAATATGTAAAGTTTTAAAAAAATAACACTTTACTTCCCTTAAAATGTTACGTGCACACAGAGGAAGGCTTCTTGTATGCTCTGTGTGTACGTAATGTTGTTATCTATTTTGTGGTGTTGACAGGAAGTGGGAAATCTCCCGTTTTGCGCTTCCGCATACAGCGCAATATGGGAGATTTCCCTTTTCCCCACTGTAGTGCGATCTCGGAGTTGGCATATTTAAGTAGGGGGGGTGGGGATACAGCCCCCCACATGGGAGGTGCAGGGGGGCAAAGCCCCCCTGCAAATGCAATGTTTGACTTTTTTTTTTTTCCGTTTCATTTTAGAAGTTCGAGTTTCCAAAACTCGATCTTTTGGTCTCGATAATATGAGGTTCGAGATTTTGGGAATTCGATCTTCTAAAGTGAATCCGATATTTCTTATACGGTTTGTACAAGAAACTTGAGATGAGCTATAATTTTAGAAAAACAAACCAAAATACAATTTTATATGTCATGGTATAGATCTGAAACAACTGGGAAACATGGGGCCGGATTCACGAAGGCTTGCACAGAGTCTTAGAGTAGAGTAAGACTCCATGCAGCCATCATGTCTGACGAGCGATCCAGGAACAGCCTGTAGGGGCATGTAAGAGAGCTCCTAAAATGTCTCTTACACGGACAGGGCTGGGATATGCAAATTACCTCAATTGCAGGCGAAAGGCATGCAAATGAGGTAGGTTTGCGATTCAGGAAACCCGAACCTGTCCGAGTAAGAGCAGTGTTATTTGCAGAAATGTACTCAGTTGACAACTGAGTACCATTCTGCAAATAGCAAAATGGAGCCGTGACAGCTCCAAATAAAGGTTGCATCCAGTGCAGGAAGCATGCCAATGGCCAAATATACGGCCATTGGAAATGTTTCCTGATGCAATATGAATATAAAAATATATATTTTTTGCCGATTTCTGATGTTTAAGCGCAGCACAGCACTGGGCAAACTGGCTGCACTCTAAAACCAAGAATACTAAAAATTAAAACCAACAAATGTGGATTTTATTGAAATTGTTAATGTACAATGCAAGGGAATGGCAGGCTGAAGACAACATGGCCACTGAGTAGAGGTTGCTAAGGGGGGAAGTTCAGTCTAAGACATGTAACCAAGCATTAGTAGGCAATCTACAGAAACCTGGTTCAAGCACTAAAAGGCATCCCAATGCACACCAAGACACCTCATATCATCTTGATTCCGGCCCCAATCCCCCACACACAAGAACACCAGTGTCCATATTGGTAAGGACACCACACCTGACAGGTGCACAATGCCAGGTGTAGGAACCATCGGGTTGCACTAGGCCATCAGGCAAGACTGCTCCTCAATTTGTCTCACTCTTTGGTACCCTCAACAAAACACAGGATGGCCTAAATGAATCTCCAAACACCATCATACTAGGTGGCTTCCATCATACTAAATATTCCAAACTACACTAACTAAGACTACTTCTCTCTTACAAGCGAACCTCTATTCTTGGCTCAAATGAAATTCATAAACTCAAATGCCATCACACACACCATCCCCATAGAACAAGAAACAAAAACATACTATCAAACATCGACGAAGAAGGGATATAATCCCACCTGGGCAAATATATACTAAAAACTGGTGAGCCAGGATCATAAAATCAAATCTTGCTGTCTCTACCACAAATAAAAACCTGAAAAAGAAAGACCACAGTGAAAACTTCTCAAAGACCACAGTTTCACTTCTTCCTTTGACTAAGGCATAGTGGTTACCTTTACCCAAACAAGGCCACCAAATGCTTTAAACTCAAATCTAACTCATCACTTACAAGTAGCTACACCATGCAAAACTAAGGCTCTCATGGATCAGGCAATCCCAAAGTGGTAAACCCCACTAATGCTCTGCATCTACAACGTCCGGCGCTACTACAAGACGAGGGAACAAGCTCTAAGGTAAGCAAAATCCTTGGAAGCTTAAGACACCTAACAAATCCTTGAAAGAAAAAGAAGAAGGCATGTTTAAAATAAAAAACAAATACTCTAAATAAATCATCATAAGGCAAGGCAGGAGGAAAAAGAAAATAGGACTCTGAGAGGAAGATATGCTACTTCTTTGGCCGTATATTTGAAAACCTAGGAAACTCCAGAAATTGCTCAAATATTGGCAAATGATGTGTACTGAACACATTGGCCCACACATATTGGCCATATCTCCAAAGAGGTTAGCTCCCAAACTTCTCCAGATTGTGAAATTCCAGACACTGTGACCCCAACACATTGAACATGGGACAGGATGCCAACCTAGGAAACACACCCCATCCATGTGGGACCCGGATGTGTTTTGTAGCCAACAAATGTTTCATGAACTCCAATGAGATTAAGCACAGTTAGGACAACTCTGTTCAATCAGGATACAGTCTCGGGGGCGGCGCCCCAAGGAACCCCTTGCAGCGAGCCTGCATTAGCTTGACACAGTCCCAGTGCCTCCCCAGGCCTGGAAATTACACCCCTTGTTAAGCAAGCCTTACTGCAAGTCAATGGAGGATCATAAATAAAGACATAGGGAAAAGACGCCTGGGGAACCCATACAGACTTTGGCTTTGTCAAAGTTTGATTTGGTTCAGTCACCATCCTGCCTCTTTTGGAAAGTCAGTCCATAGCGAGACCAGTCACCATAGTCACCAATGCGAAACAAGTCCTGCTGGCCCTACCTCGGCCTGGCAATCAGCTGTCATATGAAACCCATACTCAAGGGTATCCTTTTACCAATCTCACTCAATGTAAAGCCCGCCTCACGCAAGGGTTTAAGGAGCCTGACCACAGACTCAGAGCACAGGTCAGTGTTGCTGGAGCATGTTCGGACTCAAAGCCTCCATCAAAGGGTGTCAGGGTCTTTTCTTCTCTGGGACCCACTCTGCGTCGGCATCTGACTTGAACAAGAGTACAGATGATGACTACCTGTTATGATTGACAGTTGAAGAACACTGGCTACACAGATATCGCCATAGACAGCACTCCTAGCGACAGATAAAGAAAGCAGCCATGCCTCCTGAAACGGACTGCAAGTTAAGCCAGCCAAAAAAAAATGCCAAAAAATGCATAGTCATAAAACCTAAGGTTACCCCCTCCTATAGGTATAGTGGCAATGAGCACAGAAAGAAAAGTCATCAGAGATCTGGGGACCCAGGCTGACGGCTTTTTCGTTTTGACACTGTTAGCTGCTAAAGTAGTTAGGAAAACCTTCTATATCACCCACCTGATCATGAAGGAGTTCACATTCAGATCAAGGGAGGTCTCATCACTTATTAGACATATGATATTATACAATGTTACGAATAGTACAATGCCCGTTCGACCTCATATCTGACCAGACACCTGCTGCAAAGGCCCTAGGAAAGTTCAAGGGTCTCAAAATATGTCTTCAAAGTATGTCTTATCTCAGACTGAAAGAGTCTCATCAGCCTTCTCAGAGAGGTGACTATTGAGGTGACTGTGCCTGACCTATAAGGCAATACCAGTGTTGATGAATATATGCTTCACCTCAAAATCCTCAGAACTCCAAGAGGCGGAGGCGGGAGACTTGACACCATGACACGGTTGCATAAATAGAATGTACTGGAGGGACAGGATCATCCCAGAGCTCCCCTATGCTGTGGAACAAATCCGGTACATGAGGCACAGAGCAGGCCTCTCTCCTTGTTCAATCTTGATCTTTGAAGAATGGATGGCATGGAGTGCAGATATACCAGAAATTTTCTTCAGTGTCTGCTGCTTGACAGGCACAAAATGATAATGATAGTTTTTTTTATTCAAACTAAAAAGGGGAAAGCATAACATAACTATAGGCAGGGCTTTATAAATGCCCTTGGGCAGATAGCCTAGTATGAACCTATGAACCTATGTAAATGAGTGTCAGGATAGTGAATCGCAAGTTTACATAGCAAATGAGCACAGTCAGT
Source organism: Protopterus annectens (assembly GCF_019279795.1). Lineage (NCBI taxonomy): Eukaryota > Metazoa > Chordata > Ceratodontiformes > Protopteridae > Protopterus > Protopterus annectens. The sequence continues at coordinate 1,442,300,182 of NC_056746.1, read as the reverse complement.
GGAGTGTAGGAGTAGGACATGGGGAGTAACAGAGTAGAAGATAGGTGACATCACAAGGGGGGTATGTATGAAAGAAGTGAAGTTCTTTGGAGCAGAGTGGCATGTGTCAGCTGTCATTTATACATCATGGAAAGAGGTGTGTCAACAGGTAGGCTAGGGAAAGCCAAGAAATGGAAGGTGTATGCCCTGGATAACACCAAAGTTTCTTGCTGAATGGGTATGCGTGCATGTGCCTGCGTGTAAACCCGAGTAAGACAGAGTGCGCGCGTGTAAGCGTGAGTGCATGCGTTTAAGCCGGAGTAAGCATATATAAGGCTGTTTAAAGAGTTGTAAGCGCATTTGAGCTGGTGTGCACGTGTTTTAACCCGAATAAGCAAGTTTTAGTCCGTGTAAGCATGTGTGTGCGTGTGTTAGCTGCTGTGCACGTGTTTGCGCTTGTGTGCGTGGTGCTCCCCCCCGAGGAAAGAGAAAGGAAGAAGGAAGCACAACAAATAGTAGGAAGCTACCAGGGAGTACTAGCAGAGCTAGAATGTGAAAACAGTCAGAATCAGGCAATTACACAGGCAGTACACTAGCCCAGCCCAGCCTAGCACTTAAAACTCTGCAAACAAGAGTCCAGTATGTTTCTCACAACAGACACTGCAGTAAGCTAATAGAAGTGAAAACTGAAAAAGCTTTACTGAGACAAAGAAATGTTAGGGGCTGCCATTGCTGTTATAAGGCAACATATGCAACATGCTGGGGGTGGTGACAATGGAAATGCTGCTGGACAACCCACAGTGAGGAGACGGAGAAGAGTGTACAGACCCAGGGTAACCTACCAGGGGCTATATGAGCTGGAGATAGTGGAATGCTATAGAGTAGACAGGGACCTCCTGCAACAAATTGTTGAGATGTGCAGGCCACACCTCACACACAGAACCAACATAGGGGAACCCATCCCAGTGGAAACCAAGGTATGTGTTGGTCTAAGAATATTAGCAACAGGTACCTTCCAGAGACCAACTGGTGATATGATGGGGATATCACAGGCATCAGCATCCAGGGTACTACACCAGTTCCTGGATGCCATGTCAGCACATGTCGGTGATCATGTATATTTCCCCAATTCCTGTGAGGTATTGGCCAGCAATATGCGTCTCTTCCAGCAAATAGCGGAATACCCAGAGGTAGTGGGTGCAATAGACTGCACGCACATATGCATCAAAGCACCAGCCGGCGAGCGGGGTAGGGTCTACTTCAACTGCAAGGGCTTCCCCTCCATCGACTGCCAGGTCGTGTGCGATGCCCAGGGCATAATACTGAATGTGTGTGCAGGCTGCCCTGGAAGCTACCATGATTCCCATATCTGGCATCTGATGCAGCTGTACCAGACATTTGCCAATGGGGACATCCCACATGGTCACCTAGTGGGGGATGCAGGCTATACACTGGAGCCGTGGCTGATGACACCCATCAGAAATGCACACACACCTGAATAGGAACGCCATAATGAGGCACACGCACAAACACGTAATGTAATAGAGCATGTGTTTGGGCTGCTCAAGTCATGGTTCCGGTGCCTGGACACATCTGGTGGAGCCTTGCAGTACTCACCAACTACATGTACCCAAATTGTCATGGTATGTGCTATGCTACATAATAAGATCCTGCAAAAACAGCTGCAGCAGGACCAGCATAAGCCTGGGCCAAACAGCCCCCCACCATTACCAAGGCCATCACAGGCAGAGCATGACTCAGAGGAGGAACAACCTGAGACTGACCCAGTAGGCAGAAGGAGATGTGCCCAGTATACTTTGGCCTTGGCAAAGAGGCAACGTATAGGACATACACAGGCTCAGTAGGAACACTGGAAATGATACCTCTCTCCGACTCACAAATATAGTAAAAGGGATTCCTAAGTTGACACTACCTGGTTTCAAACATGTACAGGGAGTGTAGTATGTGCATCCAACATAAGCAGCCCTGCAGCACCACCTAAGGCATGATTGCCATGTGTTAAGCAATATAACGCAGTGCTAAACAGCATTTACCACCATGTAGTATATGCAAACAAAATTGCACACACCAACTAGCACAACTCTGGTCAATGTTCAGTAATATTGGGCAATGTCGGACAAGCCTGGTCTAAGTAGGGCATAGCTGAACAAAAGCCAACATGCTCATATTTGCTTAACTGGCCCTTAAGCAGTCTGGTCTGCTCAGTATGAAAATATAAAGCAGTGATATGCCTCGAACCCAGGATACTGTGCACTACAGCCATAGTACTGGACCACTAAACCATGACAGTATTGCAGTGGTTAGCTTGTATGAAGGAATGTTGATAAGTCTATGCAAAGTATTTCATGGAAACCCTGCAGGCACAGCAGAACCTGACTTCCAACACACACTGTATAAATGTTAATATCGGTCATGTTCGCACACATCAACAAATGTAGTGGACCTCAGATAGCAACATACTGAAAGGTCACACTGAACATGCTCACACACTTGAATAAATGAGACAAATGTCAGGCAACAAAACACAGAATGGCAGAACTGGGCATGCTCACACACTTAGACCATGTCTGAGAACAGCAGTGGGCCCCGCATATCTGGCAGTTGCATGTGTTAACCCAGGAACCTGTCACTATACAGCAATCCACCCTGGGTACACAGTTATATGACAACAGACACATCTATAATTTAGTGGAACCCTGTCATAATCAAATATGTTTTGCAGATATCGAAGTTGTTCATAGAAACTGGTAAAGCAAAAATGATAAAGACCTGCAAACAGTATCAGCAATAAACATTGTGCATCTTGAACATTAGCATAGGTTCAGAGGTTGATACTAGGCTATCTGCCCTAGGGCATGTACAAGCCTAGCCAGAGTGTGTTTGGCATTCACAACCCTGTCAGATTACTACACTGTGTGTGTGAATAGTAGGTCACACAAGATAACCCATGTATGTTTAGGCTAGTGTGCCTCTGTCTAGAAGGGACACAGAAGATATCCCAGGGGTAAACATACAATCACCCATACAGTCATCAAGATGTCTCCAGTAGGTGGTCAGTGGGTGGCTCTGCCTATGGGAAACTGGGATTACATTCTGGAGTGAGTGGAGCCTTTGGGATAAGAATCTGTCGCTCCACAATGTCCTATTAACATCTGCGCTGAGGTATACGTCCCTGGAGTGTGTAGCTCCAAGGGAGTCAGATATCCTGAGGTGGAGCATGTCCAGTAATTATGGGTTGGGTATATCTGTAAACAACAGGCACACATCATATCTGAGTAGGTGGTAAGCGACTGAGTAGAGCTGGAGTTACTGCATCTGAACTGTGCAGGGCATCTGTGTGAGTCCCTAGATCTTCTTGGTGAGGAACTTCCATGGCCAGTACAGTTGCTGCAGGTGTCAGGTAAGGTACACCCCAAATGTGGCATTGTAACCAAGCATGGATGTGATGAGTATAGGGGCACAATGACCTTACTCGATCTAGATGTGAAACCATATGGGATAAGGTGGCCCACATAGAAGGTGTGTCCAACCACTTTGGCAACGTGAATGTCAAAGGTGACAGTACGAACAAGTCATGTCCCCAAACCCCTAACAACTCCTACCGTATGTAATGGAGTACTACCTATGTGGTAATGTGTGGGCATGTTGTTAATCCCAAAGGGGATGACTATGCAACTAATGGCATTTAGCTGTGGGCCATGGCTCAGGCACCAGTCATCCATTTCTGTGAGACCCTGTTTGAGTATGCATGTGCTGGAGAGTTGATCATGGCACCCAGTTTGCAGTCAAGTGCAAACATGTTCAGCCATATTCCCACTGTGGTAGCCTGTATGTCAGACAAATATATACTGAACAAAAGAGGTCCCAGGACCGAGCCATGTGGGATGCCACATGTAACTGGTGTATAGTCAGACATGGCACCTGCAATTCTGACCATGTGGGTGCTATCCCTGATCCAGGTATCAATCCATCGTGTGAGATATGTGTCCATATCGATGCTGGTGAGTCTATGCATAATGGCCCAGTGGGTTATTGTGTTGAAGGGTTTTGCAAGGTTCAGGTAGGCTGTGTGGACAGCCGTCCCTATGTCGATGGACCTGTTAGCCATTTAAAGAATACAAACAGGTTCAAGAGGCAAGATCTGCCCACAACAATGCTAAAATGTGTAGGACACAGTGTCCGTAGGTTCCCGATGTCTATATGTATGAGTCCCATGACAATAAGCTCCATAGCTTTGCAGAACAGGCTACTCAGGCTTATAGGGCAATATTGTCTGTGGTCCGTTGTGGCACCAACTCTGTGGAGCGGGACCACTGTCACTGTATGCCATTCCTTGGGTACATATTCTGTGGTAACTCCGATATTGAACAGTGATGTAATGTGAGGGTTACGTCTGTCATGATGCTCGTGTAAGATGCAGGCTGGGACACCATCTGGTCACATTGATACTGTGATGTATGCTTTGGGGAGGGCAGCACTCACCTGTTACTGTGTGATGTCAGGGAGGTTATACTCTGTTGGGATGGATAGTTGCTCCTTAGGGGGGATGGGTGGGATACATCTGCACTGAGCCTGTTTGTCAGGATGTTGGCAATACCAGTGGGTTCAGGGTAGGTTTAGTCAGTATGCAGTAACTCACAGCATATCAGTGAGTGTCCACCCAGGTTCCTGACATAACTGAAGAAGGCCGTGTGATAGTCCTATGTGTCTGTTGCAATTGTACGGTAGAAGCGGCCCTTAGAAAAGTTCATGAGTGATTGCAGCTGTCTGCTAGAACAGATCACAGATGCCTTCCCAGTCTGGGATCATGCTCTATCATGTAGTAGCTTCCTCCTGACATTGTACGGCTTATTAATGGCTGGGGTCTACCAGACAGGTCCCCTGCCATTGGAGTAGTGAGTCCTGTTGTTATTTGGGATAGCACAATCTATGCAGTCCACTAGGTGTCCATAGATCAATGTGAGCCATATTTGCCACTGTCTCGGGGTCTCTGAAGGATACCACCTTGCTACGGTGAAGTGAGACATTGGCTCATGAAAAGTTCACCAAGATTACCCAGGATGGGTGTGTGGAGGGTATATGTATGTCCAGTGAGATACATGTATGTTCTGACCTTACCAATGAGGAGTATATCGCTGGTGTGGAACATAGAGTCCCCATGTTGGTGATGATCAGGTCCAATTTGTATTCCCCCTTGTGGCTGTGCTGACTGGTTGTGCCATAGCATATGAGTCTACAAATTGTAGCTACTGTTGGGTGAGGGTGTCGGGGCTTGAGTAGTAACTCCAGTCAATATTTGTGTATATGAAGTCACACAATATAATGGTGTTTGTGGAGGCCTTCATATTCTTCATAGTTCCCACGAAAGCCGAGTGTGGTTCCTGAGTTTGGGAGTGTGTTCTGTAGCAGGCAACAAACTGAAAGGCAGTATTGCACAATGGTGGTTGTATATGTATGGTGTGTGATGCTTTGTGCAGTGCTACTAACCCGGAGGTGTGTGTATCTGTGATCTATATGGATACTCCCGCTAGTTGTGTTGTCTGTTCCAAGGCTTGTTGTCAGACAGCATGGTATGAAACATAACTTGGTAGTGCTGGTGTGCATAAGCGAGCCTGAACCAGGCGTCTGTCAGTGCACAAATATCGCTATCCTCCATACTGAGGAGAGTCCTGAGTGGCCGCAATATGTGGTTAACACAACTGTTGTTGAGCAGCATTACCCTTAGTTTCATTTAACCTGTAATGTCTATGGAGGTGGGTTTGTCATCTGAGCCCTGCTTAAAAAATAGACTATGGTGGTAGCAAGAGCCTTAGCCAGCATTCCAAAGTCCAAGGGTGACAGGTGCAAGCTGTCCATAGCGAAGCTACATTGCATGTTGAGCATGTCACCATAGGCTGACAGACACTGTATCCCCTATGAATTAAATAAATTTGTTAGGCAACTGTTAAATGTGATATGTGTGTGTCCGTATACTGTGACATCATAATTGGTGGTTGTAAGATGCTAGACAAGGTCAGGGTTATATTGGCCTGGGCTACATGATCAGAGTGTTCCTCCATGTATTATGTCATGTGGTCCAGGGAGTAACGTCTGAGGTTATACACACCAGCATGGACAATGATGGTGCCAGTCCTGTACTTGCTTTGGAGTGACCTGACTGCCTGTGTTATGCGGCAGATCTTGGCACCCAACAGACAGCCCAAAGTGACTATTCCCTTGTTAGCGATGGTGAATGGTACGTCAGTGTGTCTGACAATAAGTGTCACCTATTACAAGTGCATTAGGTGTGTTGTTTAGCATGAAGGGCAGTGACTGTGTAGCACACTGACATTGTGAACTATGTGATATGTGGGTATTGTAGTGGGGTAGCAGGTGTGCATTTGTTTGCTTTGGAGGTCTCTGCTGCTTAGGTAGAGTACATTTACAGCATCTGAGTATATCTATGTGTGATAATGTGGTTTGAGTGCTGTTGCTAGAGGATATGTGAGACTGACATGTGGTGTGTGTGGTTACCTTCACCACCTGATAGACTGTGCCAGTCATGGGTCGAGAGAGTTCAGCTCCCTGTATGTCTATATAGGTGCATCTCACACATATATCTGAGTTTGTTGGGAGGAGGAGAGGGTTGTCTGTGTACATGAGGCAGATGTGACATTGTGTCAATATCACAATATCCACAAGCTGGACTGGAGAGTGCACACGAAACCGACCCCTGGACATGCCAGGATATTATCATGACCTACTCTGTAGCCTGATCACAAAGGATCAGTAGGGTGTTAAGCATGTAAAAGAGTATAACAGGGATTAGTGCTCATGTTTGTTGGTATTTTGTAAAGAGTAGCTGAGAAGGAGTCCAGACTGAATCATGACACCTCCTTCAGCTATGTCATAAATAGCAATGTACACCCATATATGCCCTGAGTTAGGGCCAACTGTACCTGAGTGACAATGCCGACATCATGACAGACAGGCCCATATGTACATACCCACCTCCCACTGGCAATAGTCCATATCATCATACCAGGAGATATCACATGTAGAATGGATGAGCAGCTACCCCCACTGCCAAAAGCATGGCAGCAAGTGGAATACATTGATTCCCAATATGTGTCATGCACAAACTACAGAACAAACAGATCATGCATGAACAGTCAGCTGAGCCTCACCCCATACACAGGATGTGGAACCGTAGAATGTGTCACAGCTACATAAGGCACTCCCCACAAGTGTTGGTGCACAACACACCATGGGAAGTCAAGTCCAGTGCGCCTATGAAGTCTGATCTGCAAGGTCATGGAGTCCATCATGGTTGCAGTCATAAACAGAGCTATTGGAGGCTGACGTACACACAACCCTACTATCTGTGGTATGTTCATGTGCGGATCATAGTTCCCAAACATGCTAGACTGTTTGCAAGGCAGCCACCCAGGACATACATCAATAAACACATCTACACATGTGTCACATAGACTTTGAATAGCCCTTTATCAACATCCCAGACACATGTAGTATCCACAAAACCAACAAGCTGTGCATAAATATGTGTTGACATATGACGGAATGTCAATGTGTCCACAGATAGATCACACAAGGTAAGGATTCTGAGGTCTTGTTCAAGCTGTTGACATCTGCTGTCCAACATGGATCATTCCTGGAATGGCATAAAACAAAGTGTACACACATCACCATGTCCAATCTGATGATGTCACCATCCTATAAATACAGCAGGAGAAGGGAAACCAGCCAGTAAAGCAAATAGCGTGTCGTGTTAATGCTAGTTTCGTAACATAGCTAAATAGGGGTTTGAATCCTGCAAACAGTGTGTGTGTGTGTGTGTGTGTGTGTGTGTGTGTGTGTGTGTGTGTGTGTGTGTGTGTGTGTGTGTGTGTGTGTGTGTGTGAGTCTGTGTGTGTGGGGGGGTGTATGTGTGCAGTTTCCTTTGAGAAGTGCTTCCTGTTTGGAGACTGGGAAAACTCACTAAAAGAGGTACATTCCTCTTTGGAAAGTCTGATGATGTCACCATCCTACAAATACAGCAGGAGAATAGAAACCAACCAGTAAAGTAAATAGCGCGCTGTGTTAATGTGTTTCTCTCCAATATCATAACATGGTTAAGTAGAGGCTTGAATCCTGCAATTGCTGACTGTGTGTGTGTGTGTGGGGGGGTGTATGCAGGTATCTTTGAGAAGTGTCCCCTTTTTGGAGACTGGGAAAACTCACTAAAAGAGGTACATTCCTCTTTGGAAAGACTGATGATGTCACCATCCTACAAATACAGCCGGAGAAAGGAAACCATCCAGTAAAGCAAATAATACGCCATGTTAATGCATCACTTTCTAGTATCATAACATAGTTAGGTAGGGCTTTGAATCATGCAAACAGTGAGTGTGTGTGGGGGTGTGTGTGTATGTGTGCAGTTTCCTTTGAAAGGTGTCCCCTTATTGGAGACTGGGAAAACCCACTAAAAGAGGTACATTCCTCTTTGGAAAGACTGATGATGTCACCATCCTACAAATACAGCCGGAGAAGGATAACCAGCCAGTCACGCAAGTAGTTCGCCATGTTAATGAGTCACTCTGTAGTATCATAACATAGTTAAGTAGGTGTTTGAATCCTACAAACAATAAGTGTGTGTTTGGGGCGTGTATATATGTGTGCAGTTTCCTTTGAGAGGTGTCCCCTTTTTGGAGACTGGGAAAACTCACTAAAAGTGGTACATTCCTCTTTGGAAAGACTGATGATGTCACCATCCTACAAATACAGCTGGAGAAGGATAACCACTCAGTAAAGCAAATAGTGCGCCGTGTTAATACATCACTCTCTAGTATCATAACATAGTTAGGTAGAAGTTTGAATCTTGCAATTGCTGACTGGGAGGGGGTGTATGTGTGCAGTTTTCTTTTAGAGGAGTGCACATTTTGGAGCCTGGGAAAACACACTAACAGAGGTACATTCCTCTTTGGAAAGTCTGATGATGTCACCATCCTACAAATACAGCAGGAGAAGGAAAATCAACCAGTAAAGCAAATAGTGCACCATGTTAATGCGTCACTCTTTAGTATCATAACATAGTTAGGTAGAATTTTGAATCTTGCAATTGCTGACTGTGTGTTGGGGGGGTGTATGTGTGCAGTTTTCTTTGAGAGGAGTGCACATTTTGGAGCCTGGGAAAACACACTAACAGAGGTACATTCCTCTTTGGAAAGTCTGATGATGTCACCATCCTACAAATATAGCAGGAGAAGATAAATCAGCCAATAAAGCAAATAGTGTGCCGTATTAATACATCACTCTATCGTATCATAATATAGTAAGATAGTGGTTTGAATCCTATAAACCGTGAGTGTGTTGGGGGTATGTATATGTGTGCAGTGTTCTTTAAGAGTTGTCCCCTTTTTGGAGACTGGGAAAACTCACTAAAGGAGGTACATTCCTCTTTGGAAAGACTAATGATGTCACCATCCTACAAATACAGCCGGAGAAAAATAATCAGCCAGTAAAGCAAATAGTGTGCCATGTTAATACGTCCCTTGGTAATATCATAACATAGTTAGGTAGGGGTTTGAATCCTGCAATAGCTGACTGTATGTGTGGGGGTGTGTGTGTATGTGTGCAGATCTCTTTGAGAAGAGTGCACATTTTGGAGACTGGGAAAACACACTAACAGAGATACACTCCTCGTTGGAAAGTCTGATGATGTCACCATCCTACAAATACAGCAGGAGAAGAGAAACCAATCAATAAAGCAAATAACGTGCTGTGTTAATGCGTCACTCTCTAGAATCATAACATAGTTAGGCAGGAGTTTGAATACTGCAATTGCTGACTGTGTGTGGGGGTGATGTATGTGTGCAGTTTTCTTTGAGAGGAGTGCACATTTTGGAGACTGGGAAAACTCACTAAAAGAGGTACATTCCTCTTTGGAAAGTCTGATGATGTCACCATCCTACAAATACATCAGGAGAAAAAAAAACAGCCAATAAAGCAAATAGTGCGCCATGTTAATATGTCACTCTCTAGTATCATAACATAGTTAAGTAGGAGTTTAAATCCTGCACTTGCTGACTGTGTTTGGGGGGGTGTATGTGTGCAGTTTTCTTTGAGAGGAGTGCACATTTTGGAGACTGGGAAAACACACTAACAGAGGTACATTCCTCTTTGGAAAGTCTGATGATGTCACCATCCTACAAATACAGCAGGAGAAGGGAAACCAGACAGTAAAGCAAATAGTAAGCCGTGCTAATGCGTCACTCTGTAGTATCATAGCATAGTTAGGTAGGGGTTTAAATCCTATAAGCAGTAAGTGTGTGTGTGTGTGTGTGTGTGTGTGTGGGGCATGTGTGTATGTGTGCAGTTTCTCTTTGAGAGGTGTCCCCTTTTTGGAGACTGGGAAAACTCACTAAAAGAGGTACATTCCTCTTTGGAAAGACTGATGATGTCACCATCCTACAAATACAGCCGGAGAAGGGTAATCAGCCAGTATAGCAAATAGTGCACCATGTTAATATGTCACTTTCTAGTATCATACCATTGTTAGATAGGGGTTTGAATCCTGCAATTGCTGACTGTGTGTGCGGGGGGGTGTATGTGTGCAGTTTTCTTTGAGAGGAGTGCACATTTTGGAGACTGGGAAAACACACTAACAGAGGTACATTCCTCTTCGGAAAGTCTGATGATGTCACCATCCTACAAATACAGCAGGAGAAGAAACACTAGCCTAAAAAGCAAATAGTGTGCCATGTAAATGCATCACTCTCTAATATCATAAAATAATTTGGTAGGAGTTTGAATCCTGCAATTGCTGACTGTGTGTGTGGAGAGAGGGTGTATGTGTGCACTTTTCCTTGAGAGGAGTGCACATTTTGGAGACTGGGAAAACACACTAACAGAGGTACATTCCTCTTTGGAAAGTCTGATGATGTCACCATCCTACAAATACTGCAGGAGAAGGAAAACCAGCCAGAAAAGCAAATAGTGTGCCGTGTTAATGCATCACTCTAGTTTTATAACATAGTTAGGTAGGGATTTGAATCCTTCAAACAGTGAGTGTGTGTGTGTGTGTGTATGTGTGCAGTTTCCTTTGAGAGGTGTCCCCTTTTTGGAGACTGGGAAAACTCACTAAAAGAGGTACATTCCTCTTTGGAAAGACTGATAATGTCACCATCCTACAAATACAGCCAGATAAAAATAACCAGCCAGTCAAGCAAATAATGCACCTTGTTAATACATCACTTTCTAGTATCATAGCATAGTTAGATAGGGGTTTGAATCCTGCAATTGCTTCCTGTGTGTGCGTGGAGGGGTGTGTGTATGTGTGCAGTTTTCTTTGAGAGGACTCCACATTTTGGAGACTGGGAAAACACACTAACAGAGGTACATTCCTCTTTGGAAAGTCTGATGATGCACCATCCTACAAATACAGCAGGAGAACAAAAAAACCACCAAAGAAAGCAAGTAGCGCGCCGTGTTAATGCATCTTTCTCCCATATCATAACATAGGTAGGTAGCGGTTTGAATCTTCCAAACAGTGGGTGTGTGTATATATGCAGTTTCCTTTGAGAAGTGTCCCCTTTTTGGAGACTGGGAAAATTCACTAAAAGAGGTACATTCCTCTTTGGAAAGACTGATGATGTCACCATCCTACAAATACAGCCGGAGAAGGGTAACCAGCCAATAAAGCAAATAGTGTGCCATGTTGATGCGTCACTTTCTAGTGTCATAAGATAGTTAAGTAGGAGTTTGAATCCTGTAGTTGACTGTGTGTTGGGGGGTGTATGTGTGCAGTTTTCTTTGAGAGGAGTGCACATTTTGGAGACTGGGAAAACACACTAACAGAGGTACATTCCTCTTTGGAAAGTCTGATGATGTCACCATCCTACAAATACAGCAGGAGAAGGAAAACCAGTAAATAAAGCCAATAATGCACCGTGTTAATGCGTCACTCTGTAGTCTCATAACATAGTTAGGTAGTGGTTTGAATCCTGCAAACAGTGTGTTTGTGGGGGGTATGTATACAGTTTCCTTTGAGAGGTGTCTGCTTTTTGGAGACTGGGAAAACTCACTAAAAGAGGTACATTTCTCTTTGGAAAGACTGATGATGTCACCATCCTACAAATACAGCTGGAGAAAAGTAACCAACCAGTAGAGCAAAAAGTGTGTCATGTTAATACATCACTCTCTAGTATCAGAGCATAATTAGATGGGGGTTGGAATTCTGCAATTGCTGACTGTGGGGGGGTGTGCGTGTATGCGTGCAGTTTTCTTTGAGAGGAGTGCACATTTTGGAGACTGGGAAACCACACTAACAGAGGTACATTCCTCTTTGGAAAGTCTGATGATGCACCATCCTAAAAATACAGCAGGAGAAGATAAGCCACCCAGTTAAGCAAATAGCGTGTCGTGTTAATGCATCTTTGTCCCGTATTATAACACAGTTAAGTAGGAGTTTGAATTCTGCAAACAGTGAGAGTGTGTGTATGTGTGCAGCTTCCTTTAAAAGATGTCTCCGTTTTGGAGACTGGGAAAACTCACTAAAAGAGGTACATTCCTCTTTGGAAAGACTGATGATGTCAACATCCTACAAATACAGCCGGAGAAGGGTAACCAGCCAATAATGCAAGTAATGCGCCATGTTAATACATCACTCTCTAGTATCATAGCATAGCTAAGTAGGGGTTTGAATCCTGCAATTGCTGACTGTGTGTGTGTGGGGGGGGTGGTTTGTGTATGTGTGCCGTTTTCTTTGAGAGGAGTGCACATTTTGGAGACTCGGAAAACACACTAACAGAGGTACATTCCTCTTTGGAAAGTCTGATGATGCCACAATCCTACAAATACAGCAGGAGAAAGGAAACTAGCCAGTAAAACAAATAGTGCGCAGTGTAAATGTGTCACTCTGTAGTATTATAACATAGTTCAGTAGGGGTTTGAATCCTGCAAACAGTGAGTCTGTGTGTATGTGTGCAGTTTCCTTTGAGAGCTGTACCCTTTTTGGAGACTGGGAAAACTCACAAAAGAGGTACATTCCTCTTTGGAAATACTGATGATGTCAACATCCTACAAATACAGCCGGAGAAGGGTAACAAGCCAGTAAAGCAAATAATGCGCCATGTTAATACATCACTCTCTAGTATCATAGCATAGCTAGGTAGGGGTTTGAATTCTGCAATTGCTGATTGTGTGTGGGGGGGTTTGTGTATGTGTGCCATTTTCTTTGAGAGGAGTGCACATTTTGGAGACTGGGAAAACACACTAACAGAGGTACATTCCTCTTTGGAAAGTCTGATGATGTCACCATCCTACAAATACAGCAGGAGAAGGGAACCAATCAGTAACGCAAATAGCACGCTGTGTTAATGCATCTTTCTCCAGTATCTTAACATAGAAAGTAGGGGGTTGAATCCTGCAAACAGTGTGTGTGTATGTGTGCAGTTTTCTTTGAGAGGTGTCCTCTTTTTGGAGACTGGGAAAACTCACTAAAAGAGGTACATTCCTCTTTGGAAAGACTGATGATGTCACCATCCTACAAATACAGCCAGAGAAGGAAAACTAGCCAATCAAGCAAATAGCACACCATGTTACTGCATCACTCTCTAGTATCATAACATTAAGTAGGGGTTGAATCCTACAAATGCTGATTGTGTGTGTGGCACTGTTGGTCAGTGCTGTGTGGATTTTGCTTTTACTATGGTATGACATAGTATGATTACAACAGAAAGTGCATTGCACAAGAATGGACAGTCTTTATAGGTGTACGACTGCCTTGTGGATATGCATTCAGGCCTCTAATGTCTTATGTGATACACCTGTGGACTCCACAATGCCTATGGATATGTGGATACCAAGGGACACATGACATAACATGAGGCTGTATGTACACATTTGTACCAAACATACATGTTGAGGGCTACCACCTGTGTGGTACTGATGGGATAGTATGTATAGTACATGAGGATGACTATGCCATAGTCGGCTTACTGCTATACAGCATGTATCAGACAACAGGTATCTGTCTGTATGATACCCTTGTGTAGGATATGCGTCCCATCCAGGGAATGCATTGTATGCCAATCCATGCATTTCCAGATTTGGATGGACACATCCCTAGTGTGTCTGCATGTACCTAAGGGGGCTATATGCCAAACAGGTGTGGTCACAGGAATGGGTGGCGGTCATTACCACTGGTTAGTGTTATAGTGTAGCACCGGAAGGATCCAATTGTTACTGGGTTCCCTACTACTGTGTGTCATTTGTCAGGACATCATCCAATGATTGTTTATAGTCATGCTGTTGAGGTTGTGTATACTACCAGACCACAAATCATTGACAGATATTAACGGTATCACCCACAGCATAGTGTCAACCCATGTCATACACACGTCTACCCATGTTAGTACATAATTGTAGTAGAATACATACTGGCCATTGAAAGATACTATGAGATGTTAACAATGTGTACGACAGGGTATGCCACACGTCCCATGTGTCCACTATGCGCGTACATCCAGACAGTGCGCACCCACCATGTTCACAGATGTGCACTTGCTAATCTGTACTACACACATCACACACTGTCCACTCACTAACACATGCTGGCAACATATTACACTTCAGCCAAGTGGCACATGGGTGGACAATACATACTCAGATCTAACAGTGGTGTAAACAATGTTACATTGACAATCAGAGCTTTGATGCATAATGTCTGCTCAGATATACCTACAAGGATGTAGTTACACTTCCTTGTTGACAACTTGCTATTATTCAAGAACAGTTTGAAAGGCCAACCAACAGCACAAACTTGCCAACCGGATCCCAAAGGCTCGAACAAAACAGGACAGGAATAGCAGAAATCTGCCAGTAGTCAAAAAACGTTTCCAAAGTTGCACCAAACACTTCAAGACTCAGCCAATGATAAAAACACAGCTTTAATTCCTCATAAATCCACGATACAAGTTTACAGGTTAAGCGCTTTCATCTACTGCAGGTAGACTTCTTCAGAACTGGTGTGGGTGTGTGTGTGTGTGTGTGTGTGTGTGTGTGTGTGTGTGTGTGAGGGACAACAGTACGGCATGGGCCAAAGTTGATGTAATGTGTGTGTATGCGTGTGCCCTAGTTGTTTGGTTAATGTGTGTGTGTCTGCATGCACACAGCTCCACCATGTGGTTGCCATATACGGTAGTTTGTGGGACAGCCACAAACTGTACCTGCTAGGCTGTACAGATCACTGTCTCCGGCCATGGACACAGTACTTGTGCCTGGCAGGGGTGCTACGGACAGTATCGGGTACCAACCCTGACTGGGTACTGTCATCAGAGGCATACTCTGTATGTCCGGCAGTGGTAACCTCTGCGTG
The DNA here is from genome assembly GCF_019279795.1 of Protopterus annectens. Taxonomy (NCBI): domain Eukaryota; kingdom Metazoa; phylum Chordata; order Ceratodontiformes; family Protopteridae; genus Protopterus; species Protopterus annectens. The sequence continues at coordinate 1,442,284,827 of NC_056746.1, read as the reverse complement.
GGCAGTGTGTAACACACTCTAGCTGTGGTTTGTGAGTCAGTCTGCATAGGGCATGTGTTTGAGGCCAGTATTACTCTTTGTTAGGTATGTCTGTGGCTTTTCCACTTGCTGTAGTTGTCATGTGAGGTACATACTGCATGGGGCATTGTGATGAGTAGAGGGGAACACCAACCTATATTTCCCTAGGTGACACACCTTTTGTGATGACACATACCACGTAGACAGATTACATTACTACTGTTGTCACTGTGATTGTCAAAAGGGAGCCTACTGTCCACCTGTGTCCCGTGTACCCTTCTGACACCATCAGTGTTAGGCAGGCTACCACCTATGTGGCAGTTACTGCGTAAGGTGTTTTGGAATGGGGTATGGCACTGCGGTATCAACACTGGTGTTCAGTCCATGCCTTGGACAACAGGCACCTGTTGCAGTACATATGACCCCGTGTCTCCCTCACTCTCTCTTTTATATATATATATATATATATATATATATATATACACATACATACATATATACATATCTATCCATAGCTATCCGTATCTATCCATATCTTTCCATATCTATACATATCCATACATATCTATACATATCCATACATATCCATACATATCTATATATATCTATATATATCCTATACACATCCATGTATATCTATATATATATCTATATATATCCATATATATTGATATATATCTATATTTATCCATATATATCCATATATATCTAAATATATCCATATATATATCTATATATCTATACACACACACACATATATATATATATATATATATATATATATATATATATATATACATACATGTATATATACACATACATGTAAACATCCATTGCTGTAAATATAGCTGCACATATAGGCACATAGACTGCCCACCTTTCATGGTGAGGATGTCAATTATGCAACAGTTGTGAGGCATACAGTTATGTAATACTATTGCTCAATGTTGTGCAGAATGCATTCTGCTGTCCTCAGGCCGTATAGCTGTTGCAGACCTCACTGCCTGTAGCTCAGTCCCACAGCATTTAACACCACATGACATATACTGGCACTGCTTGCTTTCTGCAATACCACACACCACAACCTACATACATATGCGCACATAGCAGCCTTCAACAACATACTTATGTCCAGCCTTCACTAACAGTTGCAGTATGTCCCTTGCCCTATGCAAATGTGCATGTACATATAGATATGGACTGCTGCCACATATGGATGATTCACAGTATGTAGAGTACCCTTCAGACACATCTTTCAGATGTCACCAAATACATATCTGTTACATACCTTACCTTTGTATTCCTCACCTCCGTCTGTTGTAGGTGTTGTTTTTTTATTGTTTATTTTTTTTTTTGGTTTTGTTTCCTATGTGTGTTGCTGTTTGTTTTCAGCGTCTGTCTCCTTCTGCCTGTTTGTGTCTGTCTGTCTCTGTCTGTCTCTCTCGCTCATGCTCTCGTTCTCTCTCCCAGTTGTTGCAATGATAGTATTGCATGTGTGGGCAGCAGATACAGGTTGCTTTTCTAGGTATCTGCACATGTGCATGTGATGGCCTCTGCACCAATTGGTGGCCACCATCTGGTAATTGCATGCAGCCTGCTGTGTGGTAATTGCAGTTCTCACTGTGGGTTCAGGACACTGCTATAAAATGATAGGTTAGGTAGGCGTAGCCCTTTCAGTTTTGCCGCTGCTGCCAGGTGCACTCGCCAACTGAGGAGGGACAGGATTAGGTGTGTTTAATTACAACATAAACAACAGCATTCCAGATTAGTTGTAACAGCATGCAGTAATATTCCCATTAACCCAACACACCAAGGTTCCAACAGTCGAACAACAAGCATAACACATGCATATATTGAACGACAGTGGATATTCCAACAGCATGCAGGGATGTTTGGTAGCAACAGGCCACCATGAACATGGTGTTTGAACAGGGCACATGCATCAAAATCAATGCAAATATTTATAAAACAATAGGACATATGTCCCAACAAATATTTAAGATTACACATACCCATTGAGGTGTGGAATTGCATGGTTTATGCACATATGGTAGGGTGTCGAAAAAACCTCAGTTAACATCTTATAATGACCTTTTAGTCTACACTACATTCCCAGTGACTGCAAGTGTATATCCCCTACCTTTATTATTACACTTGCCACCGTACATTAGGTTGTGTAATGGGTTTGGCAAGTTCAATATATGCCTGACCTATATCTGACATACTAACTGTCCAGGATGCAGATGTTACTGCTACATATTTCTTGATTGCATTGATATTTCTTTATCTACATATCTGGGATGTTTTCACATGACATTTTCACTTTGTACAGAACCCTGCATTTCTTGACACACATTCACATTTCTGGTGAATAATTACATGCTACACATGTGCCAGGTTTATTTATTCATGCCAGCCAGTAACTGACTATTGTGGACTGTATATATGTTTCACAGCTACTAGCACTTCCATCACCCACTTTATATGGGACTGCATAACTCTGGGTTGCCAGCACATTTTCAAACAGTACTGTTTGTATAATGCAAGGGTACAACAACATTTCGGACTCTGTGACAGACACACTCTGGGTTTTAGACCTTTATTAATTACATTGCACACTTTTCCACAGGCTCACTCCTTTATTTGTTTTAATGGTGTTTATGGCAGACACGTTCAAGACATATTATACCTTTATTAATAAGATAGAACAATCTTTTTTCAGGCTCACTCACTTATGTTATATGACAGTGCCTGCAGGGATATTATTCCAGACATATGTTACCTTTTTTAATGGGTTACTACACTCTTTTTCTGCCTCTCTGACGTTTTTATCTGACAGTACATGCAGAGGACTTCTTTCATGCTCTCTCCCATATTTTATATAACAATACATGCAGAATAATCACTAACCTGCCTGGTGGCACAGCCTTAGCAGCCTATTAGCATAGGCTTGCTGATTTGCAGCACAGTCACCTGCAGCTGTAAAGTAAATGAAGGTATATTGAGACATACCTATCCGTTATACATACTCCATTATCAATTCTTACATACTGCATTCCATGGCTACATACTCAGTTGTGGGGCATTCTGCATCCCACGAGCTTCCTGTATCCACTGGTTCAGGCGGTCCTGCTTTCGTCTCTTCAGGTCTGCATGGTGGTGATGGACCTGCTCACCAGTCCGAGGAACACCTGTGGCACTGGTGAGGTCACGAGCTAACCGGTTCCAAGCCTCTGCCTTGTACTCCATCCCTTGGAACTGGCTCTGCAGGAGTCTTGTCTCGTAACGGTGGACAAGGAGCCAAACCATGTATTTGGACTCCTCAATGCCCCAACGTTGCGCTCAGAATCGTGAACCCTCTCCTGCACCTGCCATTCTGACTGCAAATGTGAGCTACAATCAGTTATGGTGAATATTCCCGCCTATGGGGCTTAAATATGTCGCATTTCCAGCACTTTTTTGTGATTGGTCATTTTGTAAAATTCTCGGCTGACTGCAGACCTGCTTAGTAATGGTTAAACTACCATTCGTAAGTTTATGAATGTTAATAGTGGCTGTTTCCTCTATGTTGTCATGGCTTAGTGTTCTGTACTTTGATTATGATGTAAAGGGTCCTGAGTTCGAACCTTGTCGTTCTTTTATTTTAATACTGTCTAGACAGGCTAGGGGGTGTGGCTGCATTTAAGCAACTTAGCTCTACCTTGCTTCCACGTCCGCGCAAACACATTGCGCTGGGTAAAGCGCTTTTAAACTTTGGGCAACTCTATTGTGCTGGGTAAAGCGCTATTACACTATGGGCAACTCTGTTTAGCTGGGTGAAGCACTATTAAACTATGGGCAACTCTGTTTAGCTGAGTAAAGCGCTATTAAACTATGGGCACCTCTGTTTAGATGGGTAAAGCATTATTAAAGTATAGGCACATGTGTTTAGCTGTGTAAAACGTTGCTTAACAGCAGGCTATTATATATCTGGGTCCTTTAAAAATATATATTTTGTTCACTGATACATTGGCCATGTCACTGCTTTTAATAAAATTTTAATCATATTTGTCTGGTATTATTTCAAATACTGATTTAAAACAGAAATAAGAAGAGGAGTGGTGGGACTCGAATCATGAATGCCTTTCCTTTGTGCATACGCTCTACCATTATGCTATTGCAATTTGGTGGGATTTGCATAAACATTCTTTCTTATGCTCTTCCATGTCAGAATTGCTAACTCTAGCTAAGCAATGGGCACACCCGCGCACACACACGCAAATACAGGCAGCTATATCGTGGATTTAAAAAAAATGTTAATTATTTACTTTATATAAGTGTGATGGGGATTTACAGTGTCAGGGAGTGTGGTGTTGGGTGCAAGTAGATTTGAGCGAACTCGCTCTTGTGTGTTGAAATTATGCTTTTTGAAACCTTGCAGGGGCATGCACATTTAGACTGCTCGGCAGTAGACATGCCCCCTGCTTTCCTACTCAGTCCGTGTAAGAGTTACGGTTGAGTCAGCGTGCCCTCATGAATATTCATGGCACTCTGACGTCAAACCGTTCAACTGCAGCCTTCGAGTAAGACTTATTAAGTCTTACAAGGAAGATTCGTGAATCTGGGGGGTGGTTTTAAAAATTGTAAATTCAGAGTATAATTTTGAGAGCAGTAAAAGGCCAAGTGGTAACAACTGCAATTATATGTGTTTCTCAAGCTTTGGTATGATAACAAAGGTTAACAAAGAACTTCTTAATCAAAACAAAATTTGAAAGCAGAAATATATCATTATATCAGGTTACAGAGTGTAGAATGGTTAATGATGGGAACTTATTTTACACTATGCATAAACACATACTGGTTTAGAAAAATACTGTTGATAGATGTAGAAAAAAGTGCTTCTAGATGTCTATGCCCATCAGTAAATCATCGGGTCTATATCAGAACATCGAAGTATTAAAACTTCGAATGTTCTGATATCGAACACTATCCAGCGAATGCTAAGAATAGCGAAGCTGCAGAACAGTGAATTCTTTCCTCGGGAAAGTATTTGGTTGGCCATTTCTGTGGCTTTGCTATTCTTAGCACTGTGGTGGAAAGTTACAGGTTGGGTTCAGGTAAGTGTGCGATTGTTTGTACGTTAGGGTTAGGGGTGGGTTAAGTGAGTTAGAGTTAAGGCGAGGGTTAGGCATGTGTGCGATAGTGACAGACTTTAGGGTTAGGGGTGGTTTAAGTGAGTTAGGGTTAGGGCGCGGGTTAGGTGAGTGTGCGATAGTGACGGACCTTAGGGGTTAGGGTGCGGGTTAAGGTAAGTGGGTAGATATTAGTGTATGTTTAGTTTAGTGTAGCATTAGATGTAGTAATTTAAGTGTATGTGTGTGGTTGCTGTTTGTTTGATGTGCTTGTGTTGTGTGTATGTGTTTTGGAGCAGCAAATTTTTCCATTGGGTAAAAATTTGCTGTTCTGAATGTTCGATATTTTCATGTTTAGATGTTTTGGGGCCGATGAAATAGCATTCGCTATTTTCATTTTTCGATAACATAATATAAATGCAAATCATCACAGTGCTTAACTCCTTATGAAGTCAGTGAGAGTGCAAGTTCTGCTGCCAGAAAAAAAATTACCTGCAGTTGTTCACAACATGAATTTCCAGTATTTGCTTTCTGTAGCAGGATATCTCAAGTGTTGGTCTAATACATGCTCCCTAGTACAAAGACTTATAACTTCTTCAAAATCTGCACTGTAATTCTGTAATTTTGTACCATTGTAATAAAAACAAGAAAAACAGTATTAAAAGAGAGGCAAAACCCAGAACGGGCAGCTCTTTAAACATGGTAACAAAGATGTTCAGGAGGTATGTATGAATACTGTGGTCTATTTAAAAAAAAAAAACTCGTTCTTAGCGTAAGTGACTTACGCTTAGTGTGTCTGTAAAGTAGATTTACACTGGAGTAAATCACTTACACCAAGAGCAAGAGTTTTAAAATGAGGCCTTGTATCTTTTGCTCTGTGGTGCAAAGTAGCACATGACAAACTGAGGCCAGGCCTTCAACTACAGTTATGGCCCAACCAACAAGTGAAGAGGCAGGAAAGAATAAAAACAGAAAAAAGAATACTGAAGATGAAGCTGTTTCTTTAAATAAATGCTGTCAGAGAGAATTGCAAGGCTTCAAAAAGCATAAAAGTACAGCTAAATTTCCAACTCCTAGTAAAACTGTAGCCACTAGTATGCAAGAAAAATGGAGTTAGCTTGGAAACATCAAATATAATATGGCATAAAACTGGTGCTTAACTTAACCCAGGCTATGCCTTTGATGTTTTTTGTTCTGCATAATGAATTTACATTTCTCTCAAACAAACAAGATAAACACAGTATAGCATATATGGTAGATGTCACTAGAAAAGTGCCGAAATGAATGTCAGTATTGCTGTAAGTAGTACTGTATTTCTGTGTAGAATGTACATATAGAACTGGTATTGTAAATAAAAGTGTTTTAATTAACAGAGAGGAACTTTGCTGAATTAATCCCAAAACTGTTGCTAGTATTTTAAAATGGGACTGCTTCTTTAAGAACTGAAAGAAACTTTGCTGCATTAGCTATAGAAGCTTTGCTTATTGACACAACAGTTAATGTTGTATAGTAGGAAAGCTGAGGTGAGCAAATGCAGTGTGTGTGTGAGTGTGTGTGTGTGTGTGTGTGTGTGTGTGTGTGTGTGTGTGTGTGTGTGTTTTGCTCCTCTTGGAGGGGAATTTGATTTCCTGAGCAGCAGCTATGTTACAGAAAGACAGCAGAGAGAATGAAGACTTGGAAGGAGACATCAGAAGAAAGATGGGTATTGTTCCTAGTATAGTAATCCAGAAGTAATAGGTACCGAGAGGCTGGGAGAGAAGGAGAGGGATAGAGATAGAGGAGAGCAACAGAGCTACTGAAAGATATTGTAGCCCAGTTATTTGGGATAATATTAAAGGAACTTGTTGCAAACATTTGTAAAGCTATAAAACCTTTTATTTAGGAAAGAATCTGCATCTTTATATTTCTGTACAATAAACTACATGCTTTAAAACTACTGTCTCTGGCTGCCTTTAATATCTTACATTAGTTGATTAAGCAATAATGGTTGACATGGTGTGATATACTGAAGATTTACCCACAGTTGGTGTGGTTTAATCACAAGGGCAAAGCCAAAATGATTAAATAAAGCCAACCATGGGTAAATTTAAATATACCACAACCACAGAGTTGGTTATTGCTATTATACAATGACATCATTTAAGAAAAAAAAAAACGTACTTTTCTTAAATAATGTCTTTGTATAACGATGCATTACTGTTCTTCTGCTGGTGGTGGTATACTGCTTCCTTGTGTTGATGTACTGCACATGCGTATGGGACTTGCATTCCCATGCATACCCAGTACATCAATGCTTTGAAAAGGAAGCAACGGAGAAAAGAAGTTTCCGTTGCTCCATTTTTGTTTTCTTTTTTTTTTTTATTAAAAAAACGTTTTGGCTACATTAGGGGTAGGAGAGAGAGAGACAGAATGGAGGAAATGCAAAGAAAATCAGGTATGTGTCTTTAGTTTTAAATAACGTACCTGGTTTTCTTTGTATTTCTTCCATGCTGCCTCTCTGGTATGTCTGGAGTCTGGACTATAGATTTTTTTTTTTTTTTTTGTTAAAAAAAAATAAAAGTTATGGAATATATGAACGGAAAGAAGTCCAGGTGACCGGACCTTTTTCCATTGTTATATTCTGGGATTTACAATGGACACGCTGGTTGGGATGGCCAAGCAGCATACTTGTTTTCAAATATTAATGGCCAGTCATTGTATAATTATATATAACACATCTTTGTTATCCTTTTCCTTGCCAACAGTCCTAAGGCTGTACCTTTTTCTGCCCAAAAAGAAAGTCATCTTTCTTGAATATAATTTTCCCAGCCTTGATAGAGAACAATTGTTGGAGCAAAGTTTTCCCCTACACAAGACTGTCCTTTGGTGCGTGCTAGGAATTGTTTTCTTGTGTGTTGGCCCATTTGCCAGGATAACAACTCTAAAATGGCTATTCCAGTGCATTGCAGCTGCACCCAAAGTGATCGTGGCAGTGGCCAAATAGATGGCTACACCAAGGACAATTCCACTGCTAAATCCAGAGAGGAGTAGTATACCAGCTAGAAGGGATGGAACATAGTTGAATGGGCCAGAATCCTTTCAACTCAGCTGGCTAGAGAACCATTGAAAGTCTTCATGGACATGAAAAGAACTATTTATCAGGACTATGAAGAAGTTAAAAAGGTATTACTTGCCAGAGCTGATATTACTTAGATTCAAAAGCTCACTTTTGAACTTGTTCCCAAAACAAATCAGTAAAATCACAATTATGTGACAAAATGCATACCATTTATTTAAGGTTAGATCCTAAGGTTCTACTTAGTAAAAAATAAAATGGAACAAATGTTAGCCAATTACAAATTTAAGAGCATTTAACACAACACTTTACAAAAGTGGTTTTGTCAAATTGATCCTAAGGGAAGCTGACAATGTTGCTGCTTTAATACAAATATTTTTTGACATGATAATATGTGCTGCACAGAGCAGTCTAAACATGTAGTAAAACTTGTATCAGATGTTGGTAACAAAGAAAAATATCAGCTATACACATATTTAATTTTAAATATGCAAACCATGGTCATCTAGCTAAATTTTGTACTAGTACTAGTACTATTGTTATATTCATCAAAAATATAAACATTGTAAAGCATGCTGCTTATGATATTATGCCTATGAAATGGAATTATCTATCTGCTAAAATACTTCAGTCTGCATACTGTTACTATGTTACTGCAAAGCTAAATGTGCAATGGCTTAAATTACGGTTCAGAGCTGCACATCATGTTCAATTCCATCAGTATGACCACACTGATAAAGAAGCAATGTGTATGCAAATATGTATAAAAGTTAGTAGTATGAATTCATGGAAATAAGATTCAGTATCCTATTACTTAGATAGAATGCAAACTGTTTGGTAAGATAATTTATCCTGTTGCTGTAGCACCTAATCTAACACATGCCCCCGGATTCACAAATCCTCCGTGTAAGACTTAATAAGTCTTACTCAGAGGCTGCAGGTGAACGGTATGATGTTAGCGTACCATGAATATGCATGAGGGCATTCTGACTCAACCGTAAGTCTTACACGGACCATGTAAGAAAGCAGGGGGCGTGTCCGACTGCTGAGCAGTCTAAATGTCCACGCCCCTGCAAGTGTTTAAAATAAAAGCAAATAAACAAGAGCGAGTCCGCTCAAATGTCTCTGCACCCAACACCTCACTGTCTGATATAGAAAACCCCCATCACAGTTCTAAAATGCATAACATTAATTTTTTTTAAAATTCCCAAAATAGCTGCCTGTATTTGCGCGTGTGTGTGCAGGTGTGCCCATTGCTTAGCTACAGTTAGCAATTCTGATATGGAAGAGCATAAGAAAGAATGTTTATACAACTTACACCAAATAGCAATAGTGTAATGGTACAGCGTTTGCACAAAGAAGAGGCATTCACGGTTCGAGTCCCACCACTCCCTTTCGTATTTATTTTTTAAATCAGTATATGGAATAATACCTAACAAATATGTTTAAACATAACTAAAAAGCAGTGAAATGGCCAATGTATCAGTGAACAAAATAAATATTTTAAAGGATCCCAATATAAAATTGCCTGCAGTTAAGCAGCGCTTCACCCAATGCAATAGAGTTGCCCATAGTTCAATAGCACTTTACCCAACACAATAGAGTTGCCCATAGTTTAATAGCGCTTTACCCAGCGCAATGTGTTTGTGTGGACATGTGCGCCGCGCCAACCAGGGCACCATAGGACACCGAGGAGCAAAGCAGAGCAAAGTTGCTTAAATGCAGCCACACCCCCTAGCCTGTCTGGACAGTATGAAAATAAAATAAATGCCAAGGTTCGAACCCAGGACTCTGTGCATCAGAAGCAAAGTACAGAACTACTAAGCCATGACAACATAGGGGAAGCTGCCACTGTTAACATTCATATACTTACTAATGGTAGTTTAACCATTACTAAGCAGGTCTGCAGTCAGCCGAGAATTTTACAAAATGACCAATCACAAAAAAGTGCGGGAAATGCGGCATATTTAAGCCCCACAGGTGGGAATACACACCATAACTGATTGTAGCTCACATTTGCAATTAGAATGTCTGGTGTCGGAGGGGGAACACGGTCCTGAGCGCAACATCGGGGCATCGAGGAGTCGAAATACATGTTTGGCTCCTTGTCCACCGTCATGAGTCAAGACTCCTGCAGGGCCAGTTCCAAGGGATGGAGTACAAGGCAGAGGCTTGGAACCAGTTAGCTCGTGACCTCACCAGTGCCACAGGTGTTCCTCGGACTGGTGAGCAGGTCCATCACCACCATGCAGACCTGAAGAGATGAAAGCAGGACCACCTATACCAATGGATACCGGAGGCCCGTGGGATGCGGGATGCCCCACAACTGAGTATGTAGCCATGGAATGCAGTATGTAAGAATTGATAATGGAGTATGTATAACAGATAGGTATGTCTCAATATCCCTTCATTTACTTTACAGCTGCAGGTGACCATGCTGCGAATCAGCAAACCTATGCTTATAGGCTGCTAAGGCTGCGCCACCAGGCAGGTTAGTGATTATTCTGCATGTATTGTTATATAAAATATGGGAGAGAGCATGAAAGAAAATGTTGTAGTCCAATAATGCAGCCATAAAATTGCCTGAATAAGTCCTCTGCATGTACTGTCCGATAAAAACTTCAGAGAGGCAGAAAAAGAGTGTAGTAACCCATTAAGAAAGGTAGCATATGTCTGGAATAATATCTCTGCAGGCACTATCATATAAAGTAAGTGAGTGAGCCTGAAAAAAAGAGTGTTCTAACCTATTAATAAAGGTATAATATGTTTTGAACATGTCTGCCATATACACTGTTAAAACAAATAAAGGAGTGAGCCTGTGGAAAAGTGTGTAATGTCATTAATAAAGGTCTAAAACCCGGAGTGTGTCTGTGTCACAGAGTTTGAAATGTTGTTGTACCCTTGCATTATACAAACAGTACTGTTTGAAAAGGTGCTGGCAACCCAGAGTTGTGCAGTCCCATATAAAGTGGGTGATGGAAGTGCTGCACAACAGTCAGTTACTGGCTGGCATGAATAAGTAAATCTGGCACACATGTAGCATGTTATTTTTCCCCAGAAATGTGAGTGTGTGTCAAGAAATGCAGGGTTCTGTACAAATCGAAGTGAAAATGTCATGTGAAAACATCCCAGATATGTAGATAAAGAAATATCAATGCAATCAAGAAATATGTAGCAGTAACATCTGCATCCTGGACAGTTAGTATGTCAGATATAGGTCAGGCATATATTGAACCCACCCCATGTGTCATACACCGCCCCTGTATGCGTCTTGTCTGCCTTGTCTGTTTACCTTCCCAACCTACCTCCCCAGATATACCTACTTACTTTACCTCACTTCCCACTCTCACCTGAAAAAAAAAAAAGGGCAATCTGTACCCACAAAAAAGTTACACCCCATACATAGCTGCCCATTTCGCACACATGTCCATTGGACATGTAAGCTGATAATTAGAATTGGCAGTACAACATACTTTGTTGTCCTCACCCCTCACCAAGGGGTAGAAGGTTTCAAATTTCACTCCAAATTCATTGCATATGCACAGCTGTTGCTGTTAAAGAAATGGGCAGCTATGGACCTTCCCTACACCCGTCCTGCATATCCGAGCTTGTTTACCTACTGTCTGTCCCTCTTTGTGCCCCGTTTTTCACCACTTTCCTATCTCCCCATTTTCTTTTCTTTAAAAAATTAGCATGGGGGTTAGCGGGAAAAAGCACTTTTAAGTGGTAGTAAGCAGGTTTAAGCGAGTGTGCGCATGTGTGCGCTTAGCTAAGTATTGCTAAGCGTCACACAAACACGCACAAACCTGCTTACAACTGCTTAAAAGTGCCTTAGTCACTCTATGGCAGGGCCCTTGTTCTGCTGAATAGCAAAAGAAAAAGCCTCTGCTAGTCTCGAATCCCAGACCATTGACACAACAGACTACATGAATTACCACTAAGCCACAGCAGATATACAAATAACTGGCTTCTCACATAAATATATCATGCATTACAATGAATGTGAATGGAAAATAGGAATGGTATAACACAAATCCTGTTCTGTGGGTCTTTACCAGCAGTTGTTGTGGAATTGCATGACATGACTGTGAAAGGAGAACCAGCCATCCTAGCAGGGAGTAATGTTACAGTAGCACCTTACATACAAACACCACACAGTATCAGACCAGGATAAATACTGGCAAAGGTGAATAGGGCAGAGGCCAGACTCACCAACTGTAACTGATTTACAGGGATGTTCCTGATTTGTAAACCAATGTTAGCTGTGCCCCACTGAATCACTCCGAAAAGTACTAACTGTAGGAAGACAAGTGTGGAATCACACGTAGTGCATAATGTCAATAGGTGAGTGTAGACACTGCATGCACATCAGAAAAGGTGTACTTATACATATGCTCTGATTCCCAAGAAAGTCTCAACTGCAATATGTCAGTAATATATTGCAGGTGTATTTCACTTATATGTACCTTTCACTGAGGCCATTCAAATATATACCTGAGAGTATGTGAGGCCTGGCAGAGGCAGGAACATGCAGGCATATCAGCATTACTGCTGTTATACACTCTGCAAATAGCTTTGGAAGTAGTTCCAGAAGCATGCCCTTATGTAGGAGTACAACACAGAAATATCACAGGATGTAGCCATGTACTGCTAGTAAACAACTGTGACAATGCCAATGTGCCACTGCTGAAAATATTGGTGTGGTGCACAGACAAAGTATACTAGGCTAACCTCTAGCTACCATCCGGATATGTCCACAGGTGTGAGCTACACAGACATACTACTTGCTTTGATAGACTAACAGGTACACAGCAACCCTGTATGTTCAGCAAGATAAACTTCACATGATAATAAAAAATCCTCTTTGCAGTTCTGCACCCCTACCCAAAAGTACAACACACCTGTGTATTCAGGCAAAAAACAGGGTGTAGGTAGGCATACTCAATACTGAAATATGTCCAATTGTGTTGATCAGCCTGTGCTAATGTCAAGAAAAACAAACCACAAACTGTGCAGACGTGAGTAACGTAATAATTACAGTATAACAGTTCACAAACACTGCATGTTCTACAGGAATACAGTGCAATAACCACATTTGTATGGCAGTTAATTGTGTAAGTGAGAAAAAAGTACATACTCCCATGTATCTTGTGTTAGCATTTGGAGGGGTGCATACATGTCTACACTGAGATGTGTGTACTGGAAGCAGCAACATTCAGGTTTGAGTACAACATGCATATAACTGGATACAACCCTAGCATCAGATAAGGACATATACCAACCTTCAGACTGACACAACGGTGTCCAGAGCAAACAAGCATGGGCCCCACCTTGAAAAGCTGAAAGGGCTATGCCTACCTAACCTAGCATTTTATAGCAGTGGGCTGCAATCACAGTGAGTAATGCAATCACCAATCAGCAGGCTGCATGCAATTACTGAATGGTGGGCAGCAATTGGTGCAGAGGCTGTCACATGCACAAGTGCAGATACCTAGAAAAGCAGGTTGTACCTGCAGTCCACACAAGCAATTATATCATTGCAGGTGCTGTGAGATAGAGAGTGAGAGAGAGAGAGAGACACGGTCACAGAAACAGACTGAGACAGAGACAGAACAGAGTGAGAAACTGAGACAGAAAGTTAAATAGAGGGCGAAAACCCAAAACAAACCACCAATAAAAAAAAAAAAAAAAAAAAACCTACAAAACCGTAACACACGGAGCAGGGAAATACAAAGGTAAGGTATGTAACTCACATGTATGTGTTGGCATGTAGTAGATGTTCCTGAAGAGTACTCTACGCACTGCAAATCACCCATGTGTGGCAGCAGTCTGTATCTATCTGTATCTGCACATGTGCATAGGGCAAGAGACATACTGCAACTGTTAGTGAAGGGTGGACAGATATCTGTCAGTGAAGGTTGATATGTGCATATATCCATGTAGGTCATAGTGTGTGGCCTAGAAAACAGCATGCAGTGCTCAGGAGCGGCCTTAGGTCAACTGTTGCCCTAGGCAAAAGGGCTCCACGGTGCCCCCTACCACACTTCCTGGTGCCCACATCCTTGTCTTACTACACCACATAAATAGTGGAAAAGCACCCCTGCTAGAGCGGCGCCCTAGGTGACCGTCCAGTTGGCCTATGCCTAAGGCCAGCTAAGGTAGTGTTGATATATGTCATGTGGTGGTTAAATGCTGTGGGACAGATTTGTCAGATCTGCTGTGTTACAGCCAGTGAGGCCTGCTAATGCTACAAGGGCTGAGGACACCCACATGCATTCTGCACAACACTGTGCAATTTAATCACATATCTGTACATCCCACAACTGTCACATAAGTGATATCCCCACCATGAAAGGTGGACTGTACATGTGCCTATATGTACATCCATGTGTACAGCAATGGATGTGTAGATGTATGTGTATAGATATGCATATATATATATATATATATATATATATATATATATATATATATATACATATATATATATATATATATATACATACAGAGTGAGAGAGAGAGACAGAGAGACATGGGGTCATATGTACCGCAACAAGTGTGTGGTGACCAAGGCATGGACTGTAGACAAGTGTTGATACTGCAGTGCCATTCCACCTTCCCAAAACAGTGTACCCATTAACTACCACATAGGTAGAGATCTACCTAACAGTGAAGGTGCGATAAGGGAACATGGGACACAGGTGGACAGTAGCCTCCGCTTTGATGAAGACATTGCCACACTACACCTGTAATCTGTTTGTGTGGTATGTGTCATGACAACAGGTGTGTCATCTATGGAAGTATAGGGTAGAGTTCCCCTCTACTCATCACAATGCCCTGTGTGGTATGTACTTCACATGACAACTACACCAGGTGAACAAGCCACAGACATACGTCCCAAAGGGTAATACTGGCCGCAAACAGATGCCCTATGCAGACTGACTCACAAAACCACAACTACACTGTATTGCATACTGGCCATGCAGAGGTGACCTCTGCTGGACATACAGAGGTATGTCATACCCATAGCTGGGTGAAAACCACCATGGCAACATATCACAATCCCTCCGGGATACACGCTCTAGGGCCCTAAACCTTGTCAGCTCACTAAATGGCACATGCTGGAGGGATAGGTTCCCATCTCAGAGATATGCCATACACTGGAATAGACCACATAGCAATAGCAAACAAGGTTTCTCCTTAGCAGTTGTTATAAATACCCCTGATGATTGTGTGGGAGATTGGTAATACACCCCAGGAAACACCTCTGTGGTTTTGGTTGGCAGGGGCAAGTGAAATCAAACTACATGTGTGTCAAAGGCCAGGGGAGCATATGGCTAGGCTGCTGTAGGCCCTAGGGCCAATAGCATGTTACCTACCTATGACACTATGCACTCACACATGCACTTAATGCAATAGCTGCTATGCGAGGTTGAATAAGTGTAATGCTGAATGTGTGCAAGGTCTGTAAAGGTGTGATAGCTTTGTGTGATGTTGTATCTGACATGGAAGTGCCTATTCTAGCTGTGAGGACAGCAACGGATGTGTAATGTACTGTTAGGCAGACATAGTAGTACGGCATATGATGTGACGTAGTTCTCCATTGACAAATGTGGTGTCTCATTGTAGGCTAAAGCAATACATGCATGCTTAGTGACTGGTACTGCTGGTGAATCCATCACTAATATGAACTGTAGTTCTACCTGAAGCTGTAGGCCTAAACAGCACAGTATGGTGTGTGTTCACATTGCTTGGAAACATTGTCATGTGTGTTTCCTGTAGTCTGCACAGAGAACAGAATGCAGGCATAAGGGTGTATAAGTAGTGGCACACAGTATCGTAAAGTACACAGGTAATGCTCATCTGTGTTGGCATACAGTGGTGCATTGTATGTTTTCTGATGTGTGTGTAATTATGCCTGTACAATGGCTGCAATCATATGTGTGTTACAGGGTAAACGTGTGTATCCAGCAACATATATACTCTGTTACAGCAGTATGCCACCAATAGTAACAACTGTGCACATCTGTTAGGCAGGGCTATGGCATCAATGACTAGTGTAGTTGATTGGTACTACTGTACCTGTACTTTACATCCATTGCAATGGATGACATCTCTGTTTGTGCATTGGTGTGATATACACCCCTGTCTTGAGGTTGTGCAATGTGTCACAAACAGTGTGTCGGGTACTGTTGTATAGTGGTGTGATATATAGAGTGTACCAGGCAGTGTTAGTTAGTTGTGGCCTGAGAACCAATAAGTGATATTCAACGTGTGTAACCTCTGACAGACAATAGGATGGTATATATGTCAGTAAAGTGATATCTGTGGGTAAAGGTGTAAAGTGTGCCACAGGACACTCTCACACATATTGTTCATATCTTTTTCAGCCAGATGGCCCTCCAACGCAACCCAGCATACACAGTGGATGAGGAAGAGGTGATACTCTAAAGCCTATTGCAGCAGTACACAATGCTGTTCTCCAGAAGCAGCCAGCACCAGCAGAAGCAGACTGCACTGTGGCAGGAACTTGTTCATCAGGTAAATGACATAGGCATGCATAAACAGACATATGAGCAGGTACGCCATCACTGCAGTGATTTAATTAGACAAGTCCGGCAGCGTGCATCTGATATCCAAAGACAGCAGCTTGCCACAGGTGGTGGGGTGACCATTCACCCCCCCCTCACCAGAGTGGAGGAGCTGCTCCTAAGCATGGTGGTTCCTGGACAACAGCTACATCAACCTCTCAAATGTGTTGTAATGGAGGCCAGAGCCACCCAGCACATGCACCTGGAGCAAGCAGGTAACATGCCCTCTCTGTAGACTACAGTTAACTGTATTGTTAGATTATGTCTATGTGAGATGTGTACTGTGTGTTTAGCAGTTCCGCTGCCTAGTGTTGTGCAATATGGATAGTTTGAATAATATCTCTACACCTGTGACTGTTGACTGTTATTGTACTGCAGTTTAGCATACCCACTGTAGCAATGCCACAGTTGTGGCCACTGACGAACTCTCTCATATTCTCATAGGTCCCTCTAGTGTGATGGCAGGGCAGCCGATCCATGCTGGTGAGTGTGTTATACCTGCAGTGTTGGTAATGAAATATGCATGTCATAGGTGAGGTGTAGGCCATGTACACGTAACACACCTACGCATAATGCATGCCATGCATGTTTGCTGTGAGACGTTGCACAGCTCAGTAATGTCAGTAGCTGCCTCAATGACATGCAATACACAGAACATGACACACAGTTGTGGCAACCCCATACTGCACATTGGATAGGCATAGTTGCAACACCTGTACACAACATAACACATTTATCACATGCAGTACACAAAGTCATGCAACATATGGCGTAACCATACACCCGCTGTAAGGTCACACTTCCGTATCCCACATGTCATCCACACACACATGATGTACCTCAGGGGAAGAGGCCTATCATGGGGCTGTGCAACACTCTTCAACACATAACACAGCCATGTTAGGCAATGCTCCCTATTGGGCACCTCATACACCCATGTACAAAGTGGCTGTGTAATAGTGAACGTAGCCACGGCACTGCAGTTCAGGCACAGCATGCTAGGCGGTGGTCTGTCACACAGTAGTAGCTGTGAGTGACCACAAGATGCATGATGATGATGATGGCACATGGTACTACACCCCATCCCATTACAGTGACCACAGTACTACACATAGCGGTCTTTGCTTTGCACCTCATTGTTCTGTGTGTGCAAACATATGCACCTATACACACTATGCAAAGCATGTTGTGTGTGTGCTTCACAGCAGTCACCATCTGTACAAAGAGTCACATATATGTCCTGTAATGCTATTGGGTGTATAGGTCACATGACACACATTGGGTATGTGTGTTGTTTAATGTTGCAATCGTGTAGCATGCCATGTCACGGCTGGCACCGACATATCTGCAATATGTCCCACACTCACCATAACAACTGTACAAAGTCCATGTCGAGCAGTGGGATTCCTTCATGTCTACATGCACCACTCATCCCATGTCTGTACATTGCATACATTTGCAACACCTGTGCCCACTATTATGTGCTATGGACACAGACACTGTCATCAGACATGGCAATCTATGTGTCACACAGATAACACATGCAGCCATGGTATGTATACCACTGAGTGATAGTGCACATGACATTGCACTTCATGGTGTTGAGCACCATATAATCTGCATGCTGACACGTGTGTGGTGACTGTTTGCCTTGTGATACTGTCACCCACCATCACCCACTATTGTGTATGTGTTGGATTGCTGGTGTGTGTGTGCATGTGCTGTGGTGAGCAGTGCATTTCTGTGCATGTGTGCATGTGTGCATGTGTTCATGTGTGCATGTGTTCATGTGTGCATGGGTGCATGTGTTCATGTGCGCATGTGTGCATGTGTGCATTTGTTCATGTGTTCATGTGTGCATGTGTGCATGTGTACATGCATGCATGTGTGCATGTGTTAATGTGTGCATGTGTGCTAACATCATGTACAGATTATAAAGTGTGTTTCCTGTCTTCCTTCCACAGGTGCTGAGTTAGGGGTGGCTGAATGCAGCTGGGAACCTGATGTCACTGCCATTAATAGTGGAGATGATGAGACATGTATTGTGGCACAGGAAGGTCTGACAGGGTCTGTCGTTGGTCCACCAATCAACAGTAAACAGCGGTCAACCCCATCTATGCGCACACTCATACTTCCAATACATCCCTCATCATCAATGGCCTTAGCTGAGGGACAGCATACAGTTGGCATTGATCAGGAGAGTGTGGTACCTATGGCACATGCATCCCCTCACAGCAGCCATAGCCAGATTACTGGAATGGTACCACATAGGCAGATGTCCAGGGGTTCTCGCTGGAGCAGCACTGGCCGTATTGCCCCTGGCAGACGTGCACCCAGAGGTATTACAACCTCCAGTATGTTCCAGGCTGTAATGCAGGCACAGGCACATGTGGAACAGTACACCCGACAGGGACTACGGGCGCAGAGGGCCCATTACACTGCTATCAATGACAGCATCCGTGACCTTGCCGGTGCCATCCGGAATTACACCAAGGTCATTGATAGCCATTGGAGGGAAACATTAGATGTCCTCCACAATGTGTTAGCCATGAGCCAGGACCGTGCGGGACAGATGAGAAGCCGATGCGGATGCATGCCAGCAACAGCATCAGCTGGCAGTCATCTTGGACAGACCACGGATCACAGCTGCTCCCGTAGTGGCAGTACCAGCCCCAGCAATGCTGGGGCTGGCCTGTCCATTGACCATCCTACTAGACCATGTGCACGTGGCACTGGCCAATTCCAGCAGGGACATGGGTCCAGTCATCATACCTCTGCCTCTGATGATAGCACCCAGTCAGGGTTGGTACCCGATACTAACCGTAGCACCCCTGCTAGGCACAGGTACTGTGTCCGTGGCCAGAGACAGTAATCTGTATGGCCTAGCAGGTACAGTCTGTGGCTGTCCTACAACCGCCCGTATATGGCAGCCACATAGTGGAGTTGTGTGCATGCACACACACACACATTTATCATACAACTAGGGCGCACACATACACACACACATTGCATCAATATTGGCCCATGCAGTACTGTTGTCCCTCACACACACACACACACACACACACACACACACACACACACACACACATGCTGATTGGATGGCTCAATGTTGGGCTCTGGCAAACCTACAACACACCCTGTGCATATGATGACACCTGTGCCATCTCCTGTCATCTGTAACATTGATGCAGGAACAGGCTAACATGGTTCTGATGCACAGGGTGACATTATAGCAGTGTAGCAATAGTAGCAAGTTGCCAACAGGAAAGTGTAATGATATCCTTATAGGTATATCTGAGTAGGCATTATGCATCACATCTGTGATAGTCACTGTAGCATTGTTTACACCAGTGTTAGGTCTGAGTATGTATTGTCCACCCATGTGCCACTTGGCTGAAATGTACAGTGTTTCCAGTGTTAGTGAGTGGACAGTATGTGTGTGATGTGTGCATTACAAATTAGTGGGTGAACATCTGTGAACATGGTGTGTGCGCATTGTCTGCATATACGTACATAGTGGACACATGGGATGTGCGACATACCCTGTTCTACACATTGTTAACGTCTCATGGTATCTTTCGATGGCCAGTATGCATTCTACTACAGATATGTACTAACATGGGTACACATGTGTGTATGACATGGGTTGACACTATGCTGTGGGTGATACTGTTGATATCTGTCAATGATCTGCAGTCTGGTAGTATACACCACCTCAACAGCATGACTGTAACCAATCATTAGATGATGTCCTGACAAATGACTCACAGTTGTAGGGAACTCAGTAACAGTTGGATCCTTCCAGTACTATACTATAACACTAACCAGTAGTATTGACCACCACACGTTCCTAGGACCACACCTGTGTGGCATATAGCCCTCTTAGGTACATGCAAACACACTAGGGATATGTCCATCCACATCTGCAAATGCATGCATTGGCCTACACTGCATTCCCTGGATGGGACGCATATCCTACACAAGGGTATCATACAGACAGATACCTGTTCTCCAATACATGCTGTATAGCAGTAAGCCATCTATGGCATAGTCATCCACATTTACTATACATACTATCACAACAGTACCACATAGGTGGTAGCCCTAACATATATGTTGGGTAACAACGTGTACAGACAGACATGTGTTATGTCATCTGTCCCTTGGTATCCATATATCCATAGGTATTGTGGGGTCCCTCTGTGTTTCACATAACACATTAGGGGCCTGTATGCATATCCACAGGGCTGGTGTACACCTATAATGACTGTCCATTATTGCCAGTCATTGTTGTGTATGAACATGTCTGACATATACCATGGCAATTACCCTCACTCACAGTACTCTATAGTACGTGTCATGGGTGCATGTGGCAGAGATGTCCTTGGCCACAAATCACTACATTGGCCGGGCTTGATGGATACATACATATGTGACCTATGATCTGAGAAGCAGTGGCACACTCTGTTGAAGGTTACAAATGTATTCATGTAGAATGCAGGCTTCACACCTATGTACTGATTGAGGTCACATGTACACAAATTTATTTGAGATGCAGATACCCGATGTGGGCAATGCACATACTGTTTGAAACATATTTCATACCGTAGTAAAAGCAAAACCCACACTGCATTGACCACCTGTGGCACACACACCCTCAGCGCTTGCAGAAATCAAACCACTACCTAACTATGTTAAAATACTAGAGCGATACGCATTAACACGGCACGCTATATGCAATAGTAGGTGGTTTCTGTTCTCCTTGAACATTTGTAGGATGCTTACATCATCGAACTTTCCAAAGAGGGATGTACCTCTCTTAATGTGTTTTCCCAGTCTCCAAAAAGGCTACTCCTCTCAAAGGAAATCATACACCTACTTGGCATTTGTAGGACTCAAATCCCTACCTAACTATGTTACGATGCTGGAGAAATATGCATTAACATGGCGTGCTGTATGCATTACTGGAGGATTGCGGTTCTCCTTGAATATTTGTAGGATGCTGACATCATCAGACTTTCCAAAGAGGGATGTACCTCTTTTAATGTGTTTTCCCAGTCTCCAAAACTGCTACTCTTCTCAAAGGAAATCACACACCTACTTGCCGTTCTCAAACCCCTACCCATCTAAGTTATGATGCTAAAGCGCTGCGCATTAACACAGCGCACTACATGCATTATTGTTTGGTTGCTCTTCTCCTTGAATATTTGTAGGATGCTGACATCATCAGACTTTCCAAAGAGGAATGTACCTCTTTTAATGTGTTTTCCCAGTCTCCAAAAAGGCTACTCCTCTCAAAGGAAATCACACACCTACACCCGGCGTTTGCAGGACTCAAACCTTTACTTAACTATGTTATGATGCTAGAGAAAAAGGCATTAACACAGCCTGCTATATGCATGACTAGGTGGTTGCTGTTCTCCTTGAATATTTGTAGGATGCTGACATCATCAGACTTTCCAAAGAGGGGTGTACCTCTTTTAATGTGTTTTCCCAGTATCCAAAAAGGCTACTGCTCTCAAAGGAAATCACACACCACCCCACATCACACACACAGTGTTTGCAGGACTCAAACCCCTACCTAACTATGTTATGATGGTAGCAAACTATGCATTAGCGCAGCACACTATATGCATGACTAGTGGTGACTGTTCTCCTTGAATATTTGTAGGATGCTGACATCATCAGACTTTCCAAAGAGGGATGTACCTCTCTTAATGTGTTTTCCCAGTCTCCAAAAAGGCTACTTCTCTCAAAGGAAATCACACACTTAGCAAGACTCAAACCCATACCTAACTATGTTATGATGCTAAAGAGATATGCATTAACAGGGTGCGTTGTATGCATTACTGGAAGGTTTATGTTCTCCTTGAATATTTGTAGGATGCTGACATCATCAGACTTTCCAAAGAGGGATGTACCTCTTTTAATGTGTTTTCCCAGTCTCCAAAAAGGCTACTCTTTTCAAAGGAAACAACACACCCCCTTGGTGTTTGCAAGACTCAAACCACTGCCTAATTATGTTATGATGCTAGAAAAGTACACATTAACATAGCGCGCTATATGCATAACTGGGTGGCTATTCTTCTCCTTGAATATTTGTAGGATGCTGACATCATCAGACTTTCCAAAGAGGGATGTACCTCTTTTAATGTGTTTTCCCAGTCTCCAAAAAGGCTACTCCAAATAAATCACACACACCCTTGGCATTTGTAGGACTTAAACCCTTCCCTAACTATATGAGAATATTAGAGAAATTCGCATTAAGACAGCACGCTATATGCATTACTGGGTGGTTACTATTCTCCTTGAATATTTGTAGGATGCTGACATCATCAGACTTTCCAAAGAGGGTGTGCCTCTTTTAATGTGTTTTCCCAGTCTCCAAAAAGGCCACTCCTCTCAAAGAAAATCACACATATACACACACCCTGTTCTCCTTGAATATTTGTAGGATGCTGACATCATCACACTTTCCAAGGAGGGATGTACCTCTTTTAATGTGTTTTCCCAGTCTCCAAAAAGGCTTCTCTTCTCAAAAGTGGTCATACCCACCCCACCAACACACACTTGGCGTTTCCAGGACTCAAACCCCTATCTAAGTATGTGATGATATTAGAAAAATATGCATTGATAGGGTGCACTATATGAATTATTGGGTGAGTTTTGTTCTCCTTGAATATTTGCAGGATACTGACATCATCAGGCTTTCCAAAGAGGGATGTACCTCTTTTAGTGTGTTTTCCCAGTCTCCAAAAAGACTACTCCTTTCAAAGGAAATCACACACCTACTTGGCATTTGCAAGACTCAAGCACTTATCTAACTATGTTATGATGTTAGAAAGATACGTATTAACACTGTACGCTACACGCATTCCTGGGGGGGGCTATTGTTCTCCTTGAATATTTGTAAGATGCTGACATCATCACACTTTCCAAAGAGGGATGTACCTCTTTTAATGTGTTTTCCCAGTCTCCAAAAAGGCTACTCCTCTCAAAGGAAATCACACACTCACCCACATCACCCACCTAGCATTTATAGAACTCAAACCCCTGCTTAACTATGATACTAGAGAAATACGCATTAACATGGCATGCTATACACATTACTGGGTGGTTGATGTTCTCATTGAATATTTGTAAGATGCTGACATCATCAGACTTTCCAAAGAGGGATGTACCTCTTTTAATGTGTTTTCCCAGTCTCCAAAAAGGCTACTCCTCTCAAAGGAAATCACGCACCTACACACACACACACACCCACACACACACACACACACACCCACGCAAGTGGTGCTTGCAGGACTAAAACCACTACCTAGCTATGTTATGATGTAGAGAAATATGCATTAACATGTCGCGCTATATGCATGACAGAGTGGTGATTGTTCTCCTTGAATATTTATAGGATGCTGACATCATCAGACTTTCCAAAGAGGGATGTACCTCTTTTAATGTGTTTTCCCAGTCTCCAAAAAGGCTACTCCTCTCAAAGAAAATCACACACCTAGCATTTATAGGACTCAAACCCCTGCTTACCTATGATACTAAAGAAATACGCATTAATATGGCACGCTATATGCATTACTAGGGGGTTACTGTTCTCCTTGAATATTTGTAGGATGCTGACATCATCAGACTTTCCAAAGAGGGATGTACCTCTTTTAATGTGTTTTCCCAATCTCCAAAAAGGCTACTTCTCTCAAAGGAAATCACACACATACACACACCCTGTTCTCCTTGAATATTTGTAGGATGCTGACATCATCAGACTTTCCAAAGAGGGATGTACCTCTTTTAATATGTTTTCCCAGTCTCCAAAAAGGCTACTCCTCTCAAAGGAAATCACACACATACACACACCCTGTTCTCCTTGAATATTTGTAGGATGCTGACATCATCAGACTTTCCAAAGAGGGATGTACCTTTTTTAATGTGTTTTCCCAGTCTCCAAAAAGACTAGTCTTCTCAAAGGAAATCACACACCCACCTATATCACACACCTAGCGGTTATAGGACTCAAACCCCTTCTTAACTATGATACTAGAGAAATACACATTAACATGGCATGCTATGCACATTACTGTGTGGTTGCTGTTCTCCTTGAATACTTGTAGGATGCTGACATCATCAGACTTTTCAAAGAGGGATGTACCTCTTTTAATGTGTTTTCCCAGCCTCCAAAAAGGCTACTCCTCTCAAAGGAAATCACACACATACACACACCCTGTTCTCCTTGAATATTTGCAGGGTGCTGACATCATTAGACTTTCCAAAGAGGGATGTACCTCTTTTAATGTGTTTTCCCAGTCTTCAAAAAGACTACTCTTCTCAAAGGAAATCACACACCCACCAACATCACACACCTAGCGTTTATAGGACTCAAACCCTTGCTTAACTATGATACTAGAGAAATACGCATTAACATGGCGCGCTATACACATTACTGGGTGGTTGCTGTTCTCCTTGAATATTTGTAGAATGCTGACATCATCAGACTTTCCAAAGAGGGATGTACCTCTTTTAATGTGTTTTCCCAGTCTCCAAACGGCTACTCCTCTCAAAGGAAATCACACACATACACACACCCTGTTCTCCTTGAATATTTGTAGGATGCAGACATCATCAGACTTTCCAAGGAGGGATGTACCTCTTTTAATGTGTTTTCCCAGTTTCCAAAAAGGCTACTCCTCTCAAAGGAAATCACACACATACACACACCCTGTTCTCCTTGAATATTTGTAGGATGCTGACATCATCAGACTTTCCAAAGAGGGATGTACCTCTTTTAATGTGTTTTCCCAGTCTCCAAAAAGGCTACTCCTCTCAAAGGAAATCACACACATACACACACCCTGTCCTCCGTGAATATTTGTAGGATGCTGACATCATCAGACTTTCCAAAGAGGGATGTACCTCTTTTAATGTGTTTTCCCTGTCTCCAAAAAGACTACACTTCTCAAAGGAAATCACACACCCACCCACATCACACACCTAGCGTTTATAGGACTCAAATCCCTGCTTAACTATTATACTAGAGAAATACGCATTAACATGGCGCACTATACACTTTACTGGGTGTTTGCTGTTCTCCTTGAATATTTGTAGGATGCTGACATCATCAGACTTTCCAAAGAGGGATATACCTCTTCTAATGTGTTTTCCCAGTCTCCAAAAAGGCTACTTCTCTCAAAGGAAATCACACACATACACACACCCTGTTCTCCTTGTATATTTGTAGGATGCTGACATCATCAGACTTTCCAAAGAGGGATGTACCTCTTTTAATGTGTTTTCCCAGTCTCCAAAAAGGGTACTCTTTTCAAAGGAAACACACCCCCTTGGTGTTTGCAAGACTCAAACCACTAACTAATTATGTTATGATGCTAGAAAAGTACACATTAACATAGCGCGCTATATGCATAACTGGGTGGCTACTCTTCTCCTTGAATATTTGTAGGATGCTGACATCATCAGACTTTCCAAAGAGGGATGTACCTCTTTTAATGTGTTTTCCCAGTCAACAAAAAGGCTACTCCAAGTAAATAACACACACCCTTGGCATTTGTAGGACTCAAACCCTTCCATAACTATATGAGGATATTAGAGAAATCCGCATTAAGACAGCACGCTATATGCATTACTGGGTGGTTACTATTCTCCTTGAATATTTGTAGGATGCTGACATCAACAGACTTTCCAAAGAGGGTGTGCCTCTTTTAATGTGTTTTCCCAGTCTCCAAAAAGGCTACTCCTCTCAAAGGAAATCACACACATACACACACCCTGTTCTCCTTGAATATTTGTAGGATGCTGACATCATCAGACTTTCCAAAGAGGGATGTACCTCTTTTAATGTGTTTTCCCAGTCTCCAAAAAGACTACTCTTCTCAAAGGAAATCACACACCCACCCACATCACGCACCTAGCGTTTATAGGACTCAATCCCCTGCTTAACTTTGATACTAGAGAAATACGCATTAACATGGCGCGTTATACACATTACTGGGTGGTTGCTGTTCTCCTTGAATATTTGTAGTATACTGACATCATCAGACTTTCTAAAGAGGGATGTACCTCTTTTAATGTGTTTTCCCAGTCTCCAAAAAGGCTACTCCTCTCAAAGGAAATCACACACATAAACACACCATGTTCTCCTTGAATATTTGTAGGATGCTGACATCATAAGACTTTCCAAAGAGGGATGTACCTCTTTTAATGTGTTTTCCCAGTCTCCAAAAAGGCTACTCCTCTCAAAGGAAATCACACACATACACACACCATGTTCTCCTTGAATATTTGTAGGATGCTGACATCATAAGACTTTCCAAAGAGGGATGTACCTCTTTTAATGTGTTTTCCCAGTCTCCAAAAAGGCTACTGCTCTCAAAGGAAATCACACACATACACACACCCTGTTCTCCTTGAATATTTGTAGGATGCTGACATCATCAGACTTTCCAAAGAGGGATGTACCTCTTTTAATGTGTTTTCCCAGTCTCCAAAAGGGCTACTCCTCTCAAAGGAAATCACACACATACACACACCCTGTTCTCCTTGAATATTTGTGGGATGCTGACTTCATCAGACTTTCCAAAGAGGGATGTACCTCTTTTAATGTGTTTTCCCAGTCTCCAAAAAGGCTACTCCAAGTAAATCACACACACCCTTGGCATTTGTAGGACTCAAACCCTTCCCTAACTATATGAGGATATTAGAGAAATCTGCATTAATACAGCACGCTATATGCATTACCGGGTGGCTACTATTCTCCTTGAATATTTGTAGGATGCTGACATCATCAGACTTTCCAAAGAGGGTTGTACCTCTTTTAATGTGTTTTCCCAGTCTCCAAAAAGACTACTCTTCTCAAAGGAAATCACACACCCACCCACATCACACACCTAGCGTTTATAGGACTCAAACCCCTGCTTAACTATTATACTAGAGAAATACGCATTAACATGGCGCTATACACATTACTGAGTGTTTGCTGTTCTCCTTGAATATTTGTAGGATGCTGACATCATCAGACTTTCCAAAGAGGGATGTACCTCTTCTAATGTGTTTTCCCAGTCTCCAAAAAGGCTACTTCTCTCAAAGGAAATCACACACATACACACACCCTGTTCTCCTTGTATATTTGTAGGATGCTGACATCATCAGACTTTCCAAAGAGGGATGTACCTCTTTTAATGTGTTTTCCCAGTATCCAAAAAGGCTACTCCTCTCAAAGGAAATCACACACATACACACACCCTGTTCTCCTTGAATATTTGTAGGATGCTGACATCATCAGACTTTCCAAAGAGGGATGTACCTCTTTTAATGT
The DNA here is from genome assembly GCF_019279795.1 of Protopterus annectens. NCBI lineage: Eukaryota > Metazoa > Chordata > Ceratodontiformes > Protopteridae > Protopterus > Protopterus annectens. The sequence goes on along the minus strand of NC_056746.1, from coordinate 1,442,256,717 downwards.
GTTTTCCCAGTCTCCAAAAAGGCTACTCCTCTCAAAGGAAATCACACACATACACACACCCTGTTCTCCTTGAATATTTGTAGGATGCTGAATTCATCAGACTTTCCAAAGAGGGATGTACCTCTTTTAATGTGTTTTCCCAGTCTCCAAAAAGACTACTCTTCTCAAAGGAAATCACACACCCACCCACATCACACACCTAGCGTTTATAGGACTCAAACCCCTGCTTAACTATTATACTAGAGAAATACGCATTAACATGGCGTGCTCTACACATTGCTGGGTGTTTGCTGTTCTCCTTGAATATTTGTAGGATGCTGACATCATCAGACTTTCCAAAGAGGGATGTACCTCTTCTAATGTGTTTTCCCAGTCTCCAAAAAGGCTACTTCTCTCAAAGGAAATCACACACATACACACACCCTGTTCTCCTTGTATATTTGTAGGATGCTAACATCATCAGACTTTCCAAAGAGGGATGTACCTCTTTTAATGTGTTTTCCCAGTCTCCAAAAAGGCTACTCTTTTCAAAGGAAACAACACACCCCCTTGGTGTTTGCAAGACTCAAACCACTACCTAATTATGTTATGATTCTAGAAAAGTACACATTAACATAGCGAGCTATATGCATAACCGGCTGGCTACTCTTCTCCTTGAATATTTGTAGAATGCTGACTTCATCAGACTTTCCAAAGAGGGATGTACCTCTTTTAATGTGTTTTCCCAGTCTCCAAAAAGGCTACTCCAAGTAAATCACACACACCCTTGGCATTTGTAGAACTCAAACCCTTCCCTAACTATATGAGGATATTAGAGAAATCCGCATTAAGACAGCACGCTATATGCATTACCGGGTGGTTACTATTCTCCTTGAATATTTGTAGGATGCTGACATCATCAGACTTTTCAAAGAGGGTGTGCCTCTTTTAATTTGTTTTCCCAGTCTCCAAAAAGGCTACTCCTCTCAAAGGGAATCACACACATACACACACCCTGTTCTCCTTGAATATTTGTAGGATGCTGACATCATCAGACTTTCCAAAGAGGGATGTACCTCTTTAAATGTGTTTTCCCAGTCACCAAAATGACTACTCTTCTCAAAGGAAATCAAACCCCCACCCACATCATGCACCTAGCGTTTATAGGACTCAAACCCCTGCTTAACTATGATACTAGAGAAATACACATTAACATGGCACATTATACACATTACTGGGTGGTTGCTGTTCTCCTTGAATATTTGTAGGATGCTGACATCATCAGACTTTTCAAAGAGGGATGCACCTCTTTTAATGTGTTTTCCCAGTCTCCAAAAAGGCTACTCCTCTCAAAGGAAATCACACACATACACACACCCTGTTCTCCTTGAATATTTGTAGGATGCTGACATCATCAGACTTTCCAAAGAGGGATGTACCTCTTTTAATGTGTTTTCCCAGTCTCCAAAAAGGCTACTCCTCTCAAAGGAAATCACACACATACACACTCCATGTTCTCCTTGAATATTTGTAGGATGATGCCATCATCAGACTTTCCAAAGAGGGATGTACCTCTTTTAATGTGTTTTCCCAGTCTCCAAAAAGACTACTCTTCTCAAAGGAAATCACACACCCACCTAGCGTTTATAGGACTCAAACCGCTGCTTAACTATTATACTAGAGAAAAACGCATTAACATGGCGCGCTATACACATTACTGGGTGCTTGTTGTTCTCCTTGAATATTTGTAGGATGCTGACATCATCAGACTTTCCAAAGAGGGATGTACCTCTTCTAATGTGTTTTCCCAGTCTCCAAAAAGGCTACTTCTCTCAAAGGAAATCACACACATACACACACCCTGTTCTCCTTGTATATTTGTAGGATGCTGACATCATCAGACTTTCCAAAGAGGGATGTACCTCTTTTAATGTGTTTTCCCAGTCTCCAAAAAGGCTACTCTTTTCAAAGGAAACAACACACCCCCTTGGTGTTTGCAAGACTCAATCCACTACCTAATTATGTTATGATGCTAGAAAAGTACACATTAACATAGCGCGCTATATGCATAACTGGGTGGCTACTCTTCTCCTTGAATATTTGTAGGATGCTGACTTCATCAGACTTTCCAAAGAGGGATGTACCTCTTTTAATGTGTTTTCCCAGTCTCCAAAAAGACTTCTCTTCTCAAAGGAAATCACCCCCACACACACACTTGGTGTTTGTAGGACTCAAACCCCTACTTAACTATGTCATGATGCTAGGGAGATACACATTAACACAGCGCGCTATATGCATTACTGAGTGGTTATTGTTCTCCTTGAATATATTGCTGACATCATCAGACTTTCCAAAGAGGGATGTACCTCTTTTAATGTGTTTTCCCAGTCTCCAAAAAGGCTACTCCTCTCAAAGGAAATCACACACATACACACACCCTGTTCTCCTTGAATATTTGTAGGATGCTGACATCATCAGACTTTCCAAAGAGGGATGTACCTCTTTTAATGTGTTTTCCCAGTCTCCAAAAAGGCTACTCCTCTCAAAGGAAATCACACACATACACACACCCTGTTCTCCTTGAATATTTGTAGGATGCTGACATCATCAGACTTTCCAAAGAGGGATGTACCTCTTTTAATGTGTTTTCCCAGTCTCCAAAAAGACTTCTCTTTTCAAAGGAGATCACCCCCCACACACTTGGTGTTTGTAGGACTCAAACCCCTACGTAACTATGTCATGATGCCAGGGAGATACACATTAACACAGCGTGCTATATGCATTACTGGGTGGTTATTGTTCTCCTTGAATATATTGCTGACATCATCAGACTTTCCAAAGAGGGATGTACCTCTTTTAATGTGTTTTCCCAGTCTCCAAAAAGACTACTCTTCTCAAAGGAAATCACACACCCACCCACATCACACACCTAGCGTTTATAGGACTCAAACCGCTGCTTAACTATTATACTAGAGAAAAACGCATTAACATGGCGCGCTATACACATTACTGGGTGTTTGCTGTTCTCCTTGAATATTTGTAGGATGCTGACATCATCAGACTTTCCAAAGAGGGATGTACCTCTTCTAATGTGTTTTCCCAGTCTCCAAAAAGGCTACTTCTCTCAAAGGAAATCACACACATACACACACCCTGTTCTCCTTGTATATTTGTAGGATGCTGACATTATCAGACTTTCCAAAGAGGGATGTACTTCTTTTAATGTGTTTTCCCAGTCTCCAAAAAGGCTACTCTTTTCAAAGGAAACAACACACCCCCTTGGTGTTTGCAAGACTCAATCCACTACCTAATTATGTTATGATGCTAGAAGGAAATCATCCCCCCCCCCATACACACACACTCGGTGCTTGTAGGACTCAAACTCCTACTTAATTATGTCATGATGCTCAGGAGATACACATTAACACAGCGCGCTATATGCATTACTGGGAGACTATTGTTCTCCTTGAATATATTGCTGACATCATCAGACTTTCTAAAGAGGGATGTACCTCTTTTAATGTGTTTTCCCAGTCTCCAAAAAGGCTACTTTTCTCCTAGGAAATCACACACCTTGCATTTACAGGACTCAAACCTCTATTTAACTATATTATAATGCTAGAGAGGTATGCATTATCACGGCGCGCTACATGCATTCTTGGATGGTTGCTGTTCTCCTTGAATATTTGTTGGATGCTGATGTGTTTTTCCAATCTCCAAAAATGTGACTCCTTTCAAAGAAAATCACACACCTATATACACACACTTGGCATTTGCAGGACTCCAATTTCTAACTATGTTATGATGCTAGAGATATACGCTTTATCATGGTGCACTACATGCATTATTGGTTGGCTACTGTTCTCCTTGAATATTTGTAGGATGCTGACATCATCAGACTTTCCAAAGAGGGATGTACCTCTTTTAATGTGTTTTCCCAGTCTTCAAAAAGGGTACTCCTGTCAAAGGAAATTACACACCTATACCACCCCCACCCACTTGGCATTTGCAGGACTCAAACCCCTATTTACCTACATTATGATGTTAGAGAGATAATCATTAACACAGCATGCTGTATGCTTTTCTGGCTGGTTGCTGTTCTCCTTGAATATTTGTAGGATGCTGACATCATCAGACTTTCCAAAGAGGGATGTACCTCTTTTAATGTGTTTTCCCAGTCTCCAAAAAGGCTACTCCTCTCAAATTAAATCACACAGAGTGTTTGCAGGGCTCAAACCCCTAGCTACCTATGTTATGATACTAGAAAAATACACATTAACACAGCGTGCTATATGCACTACTTGGTGGGTTGTGCTCTCCTTGAATATTTGTAGGATGCTGACATCATCAGACTTTTCAAAAAGGGATGTACCTCTTTTAATGTGTTTTCCCAGTTTCCAAAAAGGCTACTCCTCTCAAAGGAAATCACACACACCCCCTTGGCATTTGCAGGACTCAAAACCCTGCCTAACTATGTTATGATACTAGAGAAAAATGCATTAACATGGCGCGCAATATACTTTACTGGATGTTTTTTGTTCTCCTGGTATATTTGTAGGATGATGACATCATCAGACTGGACATGGTAATGTGTGTACACATTTTTATGCAATCCCAGGAATGATTCATGTAGGTCGGCAGGTATCAGTAGCTTATACAGGACCCCGTGAGTCTCACCTTGTGTGATCTATCTGTGGACACATTGACATCCCTTCATATGTCCACACATATCTATGCACAGATTGTTGGTTTTGTGGATATGACATGTGTCCGTGATGTTGATGAAGAGCTGTTCAAAGTCTATGTGGGACATGTGTAGCTCTGTTCCATGATGTATGTCCTGGGTGGCTGCCTTGCAGATGATATAGCATGCTTGGGAACCATGATCTGCACATGAACATACCACAGTTGGTAGGGTTGTGTGTTTGTCGGTTTCCAATAGCTCTGTTTATGACTTCTGCCATGATGTACTCCATGGCCTTGCAGATTAGACTTTATAGGCTTACTGGACTATACTTCCCATGGTGTTTTGTGCACCCACACATGTTTGGAGTGCCATATGTTGCTGTAACACATTCAATGGTTCCAGGTCCTGTGGAGTGGGTGAGGCTGAACAGACTGTTCAGGTGCAGGGTCTGTTTGTTCTGTAGTGCATGCATGACACATATTGGGAAACAATGTAATCCAATTGCTGCCTTGCTTTTGGCTTTGGGGGGAGCTGTTCAGCCATTCTACACGTGATATCTCCTGGTATGATATCAGGGACTATCGTCATTGGGAGGTGGGTATGTATACATGGGCCTGTCTGACAGGATGTTGGCAATGTCAGTAAGGTACAGTTGTCCCTGACTCAGCACATATATGCATGTACATTACTATTTATTACATAGCTGAAGGACATGTCATGATTCTCAGTCTGGACTCCTTCTCAGCTACTCTTTATAAAACACTGACAAACCTTAGCACTAATCCTGGTTATACTCTTTTACACACTTAACACCCTACTGATCCTTTGTGATCAGGCTACAGAGTATGTCATCATAATACACTGGCATGTCCAGGGGTCGGTTTGATGTGTACTCTCCTGTCCAGCTAGTGAATATTGTGGTTATGACACAATGTCACTTCTGCCTCATGTACACAGACAACCCTCTCCTCCTCACATCACACTCATATATATGTGAGAGATGTAACAATATTGATATACAGGACACTGAGCTCTCTTGACCCATGACTGGCATAGTCTATCAGGTGGTGAGGGTGACCACGCACACAACATATCAGTCTCAAATACACTGATAGTGACAGCAAACAAACCACATTATCACACATACACATATTCGGAGGCTCTACATACACTCTGCCTTAGCAGCAGAGACCTCCAAAGTAGACACACATACAACTGCTACACCACTACAATGCCCTTATGTTACACAGTTCACAATGTCAGTGTGCCACACAGTCACTGCCCTTTGGGCTAAACAACACACCTGATACACTTGTTATAGGTGACACTTAATGTCAAACACACTGTCGTCCCACTCACCAGGCCAGACAAGGGAGTAGTCACTTTGAGCTGTCTCTCAGGTGCCAGGATCCACCACATAACACATGCACTCAAGTCACTCCAAAGCAAGTCCAGGACTGGCTCCATCATTGTCCATGCTGGTGCATACAACGTCAGACATTCCTCCCTGGACCACATGACATGGAACATAGAGGAACTCTGTGATCATGTAGCCTAGCCCAGTATTACCCTGACCTTGTCTAGCATCTTACACTCACCAAGTATGATGTCACAGTATACCAACACAGTGATCACGTTTAACAGTTGGCTAACATAGTGTTATTCAAAGGGGATACAGTGTCTGTCACCCTAGGGTGACATGCTGGACATGCCACATAGCTTTCCTATGGACAGCTTGCACCTCTCACCCCTGGACTTTTGAATACTGGCTAGGGCACTTGTTGCCACCATACTGCCTTATTTAAGCAGGGCTCAAAGGACAGAACCACCTCCATAGACATTACAGAGTACACAACACTGAGGGTAATGCTGCTCAACACCCGATGTATTACCCTCAAATTGCGCCCACTCAGGAATCTCCTCAGTATGGAGGATATCAATATCTGTGCACTAACAGACACATGGTTCAGGCTCCCACATGCACAGCAGCACTACCAGGTTATATTTCGTACCATGCTTTCTGACCACATAACTTGGAATGGTCAACACAGATAGGGGGTGTATCCATATACATCACAGATACACATACCTCTGGGTTGGTAGCACTGCACAATGCATCACAGACCATACATATGCACCTAACATTGTGCAAATCTGCCTTTTGGTTTGTTGCCTGCTACAGACCACACTCCCCAACTCAGCAACCTCACTCAGCTTTCCTGGGAACATCAGACAATATGAAGGTCTCTCCAAACACCATTATATTGGGTGACATCAAATACCCACACAATGACTGTGGATAGTACTCAGGCCCCAACACCCTCGCCCAACAGTTGCTACTATTTCTAAACTCATATGCTATGGCACAACTGGTCACCACACCCACAAGAGGGGACAACATATTGGACATGATCATCACTGACATGGGGCTCTATGTTCCACACCTGCGATATACCCCTCATTGGTAAGAGCAGAACATATTTTATCTCACTGGACATCCATATCATGTCCCCACACCCATCCCAGGTAATCTTGGTGAACTTCCCAAAAGCAAATGTCACACTCCTCCAAACCATGGTGGTATCCTTCAGAGACCCTGGGTCAGTGGTAAGTATGGCTCAGACTGCTGAATCCTTTACATACACATTCTATGGACACCTAGTGGACCGCATGGATCATTACATCCAAAATAACAACTGGAATCACTCCTCCAATGGCAGTGGACCTGTCTGGCAGACCCCAGCCATTAATACGCTTTACAACAAATGGAGGAAGCTACTACATGATAGAGCACAATCCCAGACAGGGAAGGCATCTGTGATCTGTACTAGCAGACTGCTACAATCACTCAGGTATTTATGTCAGGCACGCTCCTAATGGACAATTGCACCAGACATGTCGGACACTCACAAGGCCTTCTTCAGTTAATTCAGGTACCTGGCTGGACACTCACTGATATGCTGTGTGTTACTGCATACTGACTAAACATACCCTGAACCCACTGACATTGCCATCATCCTAGCAAACAGGTTCATTGCAGATATGTGTCCCCCCATCCCCCCTAAGGTGGTACTGTCCATACCAACAGAGTGTAACCTCCCAGACATCACGAGTAAACAGGTGAGTGCTGCTCTCCCCACAGCGAACAACACAGCATCAATGGGACCAGATGGTGTCCCGGCCTGTGTCGTACACAGCCTTCATGACAGACATAACACTCACATTACATCACTGTTCGATATAAGAGTTACTGCAGGATATGAAGAGTTACTGCAGGATATGTACCCATGGAATGGCGTACAGCGATAGTGGTCCCGCTCCACTGAATACTGCCACAACAGACCACAGACAATATCAGCCTGAAAGGCTAACTAGCCTGTTCTGCAAAGCTATGGAGTGTATTGTAATGGGACTCATGCACATAGACATGGGGAAACCTACAGACACTGGGTCCTACACATTATAGCATTGTTGTTGGCAGTTCTTGCCTGTTGGACCTGTTCATATTCTTTCAACAGTTACCAGGTCCATCAGTGTTGGGACGGTTGTCCACACAGCCTGCCTGGACCTTGCACAACCCTTTAACACAATACCCCACTCGGCCATTATGCATAGGCTCAACAGCATCAATATCGACACATATCTGACATGATGGATTGCTACCTGGATCAGGGATAGCACCCACATGCTCAGTGTTGCAGGTGCCATGTCTGACTATACACCAATTATCCATGGCATCCCACAAGGCTCCGTCCTGGGACCTCTCTTGTTCAGTATATATTTGTGTGATGTGCAGGCTATCACAGGAGTGATATGGCTGCCCATGTTCACAGGTGACTGCAAACTGGGTGCCATAATCAGCTCTCCTGCTGGCACATGCATACTCATACAGGGTCTCACAGAGATAGGTTGACTGGTGCCTGTGCCATGGCCCATGGCTACATGCCATTAGTTGCATAGTCATCCCCTTTGAGGATGACAAGATGCCCACACATTACCACATAGGTTGTAATCCATTACATACAGTAGTAGTTGTTACTGGTTTGGGGACATGACCTGTTCGTACTCTCGCCTTTGACAATCCTATTGCCATAGTGGTTAGACAGTACATCTACATAGCCCACCATATCCCACATGGTTTCACATGTTGATCACATGTGGTCATTGTGCCCCTATACTCTTCATGACCATGCTTGGTTACTATGCCACATTTGGGATGTACTTTACCTGACACCTGCAGCAACTGTAATGGCCACAAATGTTACTCTTCGAGGAGATGTAGGGACTCACACAGATGCCCTGCACAGTTCCGATACAGTAACTCCAGCTCTACTCAGTAACTTACCACCTACACGGATGTGTTGTGTGCCTGTAGTTGAAGGCAATATCTGACCCAGACTTACTGGACATGCTCCACCTCAGGATATCTGACTCCCTTGGTGCTACACACTCCAGGGACATATACCTCAGCACTGATGTTAAAAGGACATGCTGGGGGGACAGATTATTATCAGAAAGCCTCCACTCTCTCCGGAGTGTAGTCCCGGTTTTGCATAGGCAGAGCCACCCACTGACCACCTACAGGTGACATCTTGACAAGTGGATGGGTGATCGCATGTTTACCCATGGGATATCTTCTGGGTCCCTGCTAGACAGAGGCACAATACACTGAACATAAATGGGCTATCTTGTGTGACCTACTATTCAGAGGCACAGTGTTCTGATATGACTGGGTTGCAGAAGCCAAACACACTCTGGCTATGCTTGTACATGCCCTAGGGCAGATAGCCTAGTATCAACCTCTGAACCTATGATAATTTTCATGATGCACAATGTTTATTGCTGATACTGTTTGCAGGTTTTTATCATCTTTGCTTTCACACTTTATATGAACCGCTTAAGTATCTGCAGAACATATTTGCTTATGACAGGGTTCCACTATATTATATACGAGTCTGTTGTCATATAAGTGTGTGCACAGGGCAGATTGTTGTGTAGTGATAGGTTCCTGGGTTAACACATGCAACTGCCTGCTATGTGTGGCCCAATGCTGTACTCCAACATGGCCTAAGTGTGTGAGCATGCCCAGTTCAGACTGTCAGTGTTCTGTTGCCTGACATTTGTCTCATGTATTCAAGTGTTTGAGCATGCCCTGTGTGACCTTTCAGTATGTTGCTGTCTGAGGTCCACTACATTTGTTGATGTATGTCTACATGTCCAGTATTAACATTTGTACTGTGTGTGTGTTGAAAATCAGGTTCTATTCTTACTGCAGGACTCACCTTTGTGTCATAACTCGACAGGGATTATGCTGTGCCTGCAGGGTTTCCATGAAATACTTTGCATAGACTTATCAACATTTCTTCAAACAGATTAACCACTGCACTACTGTCATGGTTTAGTGGTTTAGTACTATGACTATAGTGCACAGTATATTAGGTTTGAGGCCCATTGCTACTTATATTTTCATATTGAACAGACCAGACTGCTTAAGGGCCAGTAGAGCAAATATGAGCATGTTGGCTTTTGTTCAGCTATGCCCTGCCTAGACCCAGCTTGTCCAACATTGCTCAATATTAACCATCATTGCTGGACATTGGCCAATATTACTCTACAATGACCACATTTGTAGTAGTTGGTGTGTGTGATTTTGTTTACATTGACTTCATGATGGTAAATGCTGCTTAGCACTGCTTTATATTGCTTAACACATGGCAATCATGCCTCAGGTGTTGATACAGGGCTGCCTATGTCGGAAGCACATACTACATGTTTGAAAGCAGGTAGTATCAATGTAGGCATCCCTTTTACTATATGTGCGGGTCAGAGAGAGGTATCATTTCCAGAGTTCCTACTGAGCCAGTGTATGTGCTATGCGTTGCCTCTTTGCAAGGTCAAAGCATACTGGGCACACCTCCTTCTGCCTACTGGGGCAGGCTCAGGTTGTTCCTCCTCCGAGTCACGCTCTGCCTGTGATAGCCTTGGCAATGGTGGGGGGCTGTTTGGCTCAGGCCTATGCTGGTCCTGCTGCAGCTGTTTTCACAGGATCATATTATGTAGCATAGCACATACCATGACAATTTGGGTACATGTAGTTGGTGAGTACTGCAAGGCTCCACCAGATGTGTCCAAGCACCGGAACCGTGGCTTGAGCAGCCCAAACACACGCTCGATTACATTTTGTGTTTGTGCGTGTGCCTTATTATGGCGTTAATGTTCAGGTTTGTGTGCGTTTCTGATGGGTGTCATCAGCCATGGCTCCAGCGCATAGCCAGCATCCCCCACTAGGTGACCATGTGGGATGTCCCCATTGGCAAATGTCTGGTACAGCTGCATCAGATGTCAGATATGGGAATCATAGTAGCTCCCAGGGCAGACAGCACACGCATTCAGTATTATGCCCTGGGCATCACACATGACCTGGCAGTTGATGGAGGGGAAGCCCTTGCGGTTGAAGTAGACCCTACCCCACTCACTGGCTGGGGCTTTGATGCGTATGTGCATGCAGTCTATTGCACCCACTATCTCAGGGTATTCTGCTATTTGCTGGAAGAGACCCATATTGCTGGCCAATACCTCATGGGAATTGGGGAAATATACATGATCACCGATATGTGCTGACATGGCATCCAGGAACTGGTGCAGTACCCTGGATGCTGATGCCTGTGATATCCCCATCATATCACCAGTTGGTCTCTGGAAGGTACCTGTTGCTAATATTTTTAGGCCAACACATACCTTAGTTTCCACTGGAATGGGTTCCCCTCTGTTGGATCTGTGTGTGAGGAGTAGCCTGCACAGCTCAACAATTTGCTGCAAGAGGTCTCTGTCCACTCTATAGCGCTCCACTATCTCCAGCTCATGTAGCCCCTGGTAGGTAACCATGGGCCTGTACACTCTTCTCCGTCTCCTCCCTGTGGGTTGTCCAGCAGCATTTGCATTATCACCACCCTCAGCATGTTGCATATGTCGCCTTATAACAGCAATGGCAGCCCCTAACATTTTTTGTCTCAGTGAAGCCTTTTCAGTTTTCACTTCTATTAGCTTACTGCAGTGTTGCAGTGTCTCTTGAGAGAAACATAATGGACTGCTGTTTGCAGAGTTTTAAGTGCTGGGCTGGGTTGGGCTAGTGTTCTGCCTGGGTAATTGCCTGATTCTGATTGTTTTCACCTGCTAGCTCTGCTAGTACTCCCTGGTAACTTCCTACTATTTGTTGTGCTTCCTTTTTCATTTCTGTTTCCTCGGGGGGGGGGGGCAGCGCCGCGCACACAAGCACAAACACGCTCACAGCAGCTAACACGCGCACACACATGCTTACATGGATTAAAGCTTGCTTATTCTTCTTAAAACGGGTGCACACTGGCGCAGTCGCGCTTACAACTGTTTACACAGCCTTACATATGCTTACTCAAGCCTACACGTGCGCACACATGCTTACACGTGCAAACACTGTCTTACTCGGGTTTACGGGCACACACACGTGCGCATGCATGCTCAATAAGAAACTTTGGTGTTATCCACAGCATACACCTTCGATTTCTTGACTTTACCTGGCCTACCTGTTGACACACCTCTTTCACTATTATGTAAATGTAAGCTGACACATGACACTCTGCTCCAATGAGCTTCACTCCTTTCATACATACTCCCCTCGTGATGTCACCTATCTTCTACTCTGTTACTCCCCTTATCCTACTCCTACACTCCACTGACTGTGCTCATTTGCTATGTAAACTTGCGATTCACTATCCTAACTCTCATTTGCAATGAATTGCCTACTAATGCTTAATTACATCTCTTAGACTGAGCTTCCCCCCTTAGCATCTTCTACTCGGTGGCCATGTTGTCTTCAGCCTGCCATTCCCTTGCATTGTAAATTCATTTTAGCTATAAAATCCACATTTGTGGATCTTAATTATTAATTTTCTGCTTTTTAGGGCGCAGCACGTTTGCGTGGCACTGCACTACGGTTAAACCCCAGAGATCGGGATAAAAAAAATTTTTAATTTGATAACTAAATAAGACAGATATAGCAACTGACACTAAAAGCTACTACCTTTTCCAGATAGGGAGTTAGATACTGAGACCACAGTACCTGTGTTGACAGGAGAAGCACTTCCTTCAAAATCATGGCAGGCTGTCATTGAGGAAACTCCAGAGATTCCTAACCTTCAGGCAAGCTGCTTACATTTTGAAAAAGGAACAGTGCCAAGAAGACATAGGCAGTAAACATAATAGGAGTTTGTGATATGCACATTATTGCAGAGACTGTTATGGTGTTACACAAGCATACAAAACTAAATTAACAGTATAAGACAGATTCAACAGTGTTGAGTCCATTTTAATAAATGAGTAACTATGCAGCATACAGAAACAGACATCCATGTATACATGCATGCGTTCATACATATATTTACTGATACGCAACTCATTCATTTCAAAGTTATAGGACAGATACAACTCATCCAGGTATTCATTGAGTGCAAGGTAGAGAACCAGTCCTGGATAGGATGCCATTCTTTCATAAGACACACACACGCACACACACACACACACACACACACACACACACACACACACACACACACACACACACACACACACACACACACACACACACACACACACACACACACACACACACACACACACACCTGACAGTGTTGTGAAATTGAAGGACTACTGATTCACCTGCACCATATTCTTCAGAAATGGGAGGAAAGCATCCTGTGAAAACATATACTGACTCAAACATGTTTGTTTACAAAGTCTTCTTTAAGACAACTCTAAAATGATACTTTATGTACACACACACACACACACACACACACACACACACACACACACACACACACACACACACACACACCGCACTTTAATACATTATATCAACATTTGTCTGAGGACTCAGGTTCATTTCCTCCCATTGACTTTACAGGAGTTTGTTCACTCACATTTATAACTACAGCAGCATGCAAGTACTTTTAATCCCATAACAAGCAAGACAATAGCATCACTAGCAAATGCTTTCAATAGACATTACCCTAAAACACTTTTATTATTATTAGATACATAACTATATTATGCAGCTGTAACTGCATATGTATCTGAGGTAAAAATCCATAATCTGCCACATCTCCAAAGAGTATTCTTCTAGCAACCTTTAAAACCAGTGTGGTTAACTGGATTGGTAATTGTAAATTTTCACCTGGGTTATGTGGTGAAAATTTATTTTATGGGAGATATTGTTAATATTCCCTAGTACTGGACAATATGCTAAAGTCTGGTATGGCTTCATTTGTCATAAGATCAGTAAGAAGGTATAGATTAGAAGATTGGTAAGCATGTATGAACTATTAACAATGGTGTATTAAATCTAATTGTGATTCATAAAGACAGCTACACACTTGTGTAAGACCCAGGGCATTCCATTGTACAGCTGCTGTGCCCTGACACTGAAGCACACAAATAGATAACTCCATCCCAGTATTCAGAAACATTATATCAACAGTTCAAAGCTGGCCTTAACTTTGTAAGTTATGGGGACCAGAACTATGGTCCGGATTCACGATGGCTTGCACGGAGTCTAAGAGTAGAGTAAGACTCCATGCAGCCATGATGTCTGACAAGCGATCCAGGAACAGCCTGCCGGAGCGTGCAAGAGAGCTCCTAAAATGGCACTTACACGGACAGGGCTGGGATATGCAAATTACCTCAATTGCAGGTGAAAGGCATGCAAATGAGGTAGATTTGCAATTCAGGAAACCTGAACCTGTCCGAGTAAGAGCAGTGTTATTTGCAGAAATGTACTCAGTTGACAACTGAGTACCATTCTGTAAATAGCAAAACGGAGTCGTGACAGCTCCAAATAAAGGTTGCATGCAGTGCAGGAAGCACGCCAATGGTCAAATATATGGCCATTGGAAATATTTCCTGATGCAATATGAAAAAAATATATATTATTTTTTTTTTCTCTGATTTCCGATGTTTAAGCGTAGGGTGGCTCCACGCAAACAGGCTGCGTTCTAAAACTCAGAAAACTAAAAATTAAAACCCACAAATGTGGATCTTATTTAAATTGTTAAAGTACAATGCAAGGGAATGGCAGGCTGAAGACAACATGGCCACCGAGTAGAGGTTGCTAAGGGGGGAAGCTCAGTCTAAGAGATGTAACCAAGCATTAGTAGGCAGTCCTATGTAAATGAGGGTTAGGATAGTGAATCACAAGTTTACATAGCAAATGAGCACAGTCAGTGGAGTGTAGGAGTAGGATAAGGGGAGTAACAGAGTAGAAGATAGGTGACATCATGAGGGAGGTATGTATGAAAGAAATGAAGCCCATTGGAGCAGAGTGGCATGTGTCAGCTGTCATTTACACATCATGGAAAGAGGTGTGTCAACAGGTAGGCTAGGGAAAGGCAAGAAATGGAAGGTGTATGCTGTGGATAACACCAAAGTTTCTTGCTGAGTGGGTATGCGTGCGTTTGCGTGCCTGTAAACCCGAGTAAGACAGAGTGGGCATGTGTAAGTGTGAGTGCGCGCGTTTATGATGGAGTAAGCATGTATAAGGCTGATTAAAGAGTTGTAAGCATGTTTGCACTGGTCTGCATGCATTTTAACTCGAATAAGCAAGTTTTAGTCCGTGTAAGCATGTGTGCGCGCGTGTTAGCTGGTGTGTGCGTGTTTGCGCTTGTGTGCGCGACGCTTCCCCCCTGAGGAAACAGAAAGGAAAAAGGAAGCACAACAAATAGTAGGAAGCTACCAGGGAGTACTAGCAGAGCTAGCAGGTGAAAACAATCAGAATTAGGCAATTACACAGGCAGTACACTAGCCCAGCCCAGACTAGCACTTAAAACTCTGCAAACAACATTCCATTATGTTTCTCACAACAGACACTGCAGTAAGCTAATAGTAGTGAAAACTGAAAAAACTTTACTGAGACAAAGAAATGTTAGGGGCTGCCATTGCTGTTATAAGGTGACATATGCAACTTGCTGTGGGTGTTGACAATGGAAATGCTGCTGGACAACCCACAGTGAGGAGATGGAGAAGACTGTACAGGCCCAGGGTAACCTACCAGGGGCTACATGAGCTGGAGATAGTGGAGCGCTATAGAATGGACAGAGACCTCCTGCAGCAAATTGTTGAGCTGTGCAGGCCACGCCTCACACACAGAACCAACAGAGGGGAACCCATCCCAGTGGAAACCAAGGTATGTGTTGGCCTAAGAATATTAGCAACAGGTACCTTCCAGAGACCAACTGGTGATATGATGGGGATATCACAGGCATCAGCATCCAGGGTACTGCACCAGCTCCTGGATGCCATGTCAGCACATGTCGGTGATCATGTATATTTCCCCAATTCCCGTGAGGTATTGGCCAGCAATATGCATCTCTTCCAGCAAATAGCGGAATACCCTGAGGTAGTGGGTGCAATAGACTGCACGCACATACACATCAAATCACCAGCTGGCGAGCAGGGTAGGGTCTACTTCAACCGCAAGGGCTTCCCCTCCATCAACTGCCAGGTCGTGTGTGATGCCCAGGGCATAATACTGAATGTGTGTGCAGGCTGCCCTGGACGCTACCATGATTCCCATATCTGTCATCTGACGCAGCTGTACCAGACATTTGCCAATGGGGACATCCCACATGGTCACCTAGT
Source organism: Protopterus annectens (assembly GCF_019279795.1). NCBI lineage: Eukaryota > Metazoa > Chordata > Ceratodontiformes > Protopteridae > Protopterus > Protopterus annectens. Next base: position 1,442,240,384 of record NC_056746.1, on the reverse strand, counting down.
GGGGGATGCTGGCTATGCACTGGAGCTGTGGCTGGTGACACCCATCAGAAACGCTCACACACCTGAACAGGAATGCCATAATGAGGCACATGCACAAACACATAATGTAATAGAGAGTGTGTTTTGGCTGCTCAAGTCACGCTTCCGGTGCTTGGACACATCTGGTGGAGCCTTGCAGTACTCACCACCTACATGTACCCAAATTGTCATGGTATGTGCTATGCTACATAATATGATCCTGCGAAAACAGCTGCAGCAGGACCAGCATAGGCCTAGGCCAAACAGCCCCCCACCATTGCCAAGGCCATCACAGGCAGAGTGTGACTCAGAGAAGGAACAACCTGAGCCTGCCCCAGTAGGCAGAAGGAGGCATGCCCAGTATGCTTTGGCCTTGGCAAAGAGGCAACGCATAGGACATACATTGGCTCAGTAGGAACTCTGGAAATGATACCTCTCTCTCTAACTCGCACATATAGTAAAAGAGATGCCTAAGTTGACACTACCTGCTTTCAAACATGTACAGGGAGTGTAGTCTGTGCACCCGACATAGGCAGCCCTGCAGCACCACCTAAGGCATGACTGCCATGTGTTAAGCAATATAAAGCAGTGCTAAACCGCATTTACCATCATGTAGTATATGCAAACAAAATCGCACACACCAACTAGCACAACTGTGGTCAATGTTCAGTAATATTGGGCAACGTCCAGCAATGTTGGTGAATATTGAGCAATGTCGGATAAGCCTGGTCTAAGTAGGGCATAGCTGAACAAAAGCCAACATGTTCATATTTGCTTAACTGGCCCTTAAGCAGTCTGGTCTGCTCAGTATGAAAATATAAAGTAGTGATGGGCCTTGAACCCAGGATACTCTGCACTATAGTCAAAGTACTGAACCACTAAACCACAACAGTATTGCGGTGGTCAGCCTGTATGAAGGAATGTTGATAAGTCTATGCAAAGTATCTCATGGAAACCCTGCAGGCACAGCATAATCAATATCGAGTTATGACACAAAGGTGAGTCCTGCAGTGAGAACAGAACCTGACTTCCAACACACACAGTATAAATGTTAATATTGGTCATGTTCACACACATCAACAAATGTAGTGGACCTCAGATAGCAACATACTGAAAGATCACACTGGGCATGCTCACACACTTGAATAAATGAGACAAATATCAGGCAATAAAACACGGAAAGCCTGAACTGGGCATGCTCACACACTTAAGCCATGTCTGAGTACAGCAGTGGGCCACGCATATCTTGCAGTTGCATGTGTTAACCCGGGAACTGGTCACTATCCAGCAATCCGCCCTGTGCATACAGTTATATGACAACAGACACATCTATAATATAGTGGAACCCTGTCATAATCAAATATGTTCTGCAGATACCGAAGTTGTTCATAGAAACTGGTAAAGCAAAGACGGTAAAGACCTGCAAACAGTATCAGCAATAAACATTGTGCATCCTGAACATTAGCATAGGTTCAGAGGTCGATACTAGGCTATCTGCCCTAAGGCATGTACAAGCCTAGCCAGAGTGTGTTTGGCATTCGCAACCCTGTCAGATTACTACACGGTGTGTGTGAATAGTAGGTCACACAAGATAACCCATGTATGTTTAGGCTAGTGTGCCTCTGTCTAGCAGGGACACAGAAGATATCCCAGGGGTAAACATACGATCACCCATACAGTCGTCAAGATGTCTCCTGTAGGTGGCAGTGGGTGGCTCTGCCTACGTGAAAATGGGATTACAATCTGGAGTGAGTGGAGCCTCTGGGATAAGAATCTGTCCCTCCAGCATGTCCTATTAACATCTGTGCTGAGGTATACGTCCCTGGAGTGTGTAGCTCCAAGGGAGTCGGATATCCTGAGGTGGAGCATGTCCAGTAATTCTGGGTTGGGTATATCTGTAAACAACAGGCACACATCATATCCGAGTAGGTGGTAAGCGATTGAGTAGAGCTGGAGTTACTGCATCCGAACTGTGCAGGGCATCCATGTGAGTCCCTAGATCTGCTTGGTGAGGAACTTCTGTGGCCAGTACAGTTGCTGCAGGTGTTGGGTAAGGTACACCCCAAATGTGGCATTGTAACCAAGCATGGTTGTGATGAGTATAAAGGCACAATGACCTCACTCGATCTAGATGTGAAACCATATGGGATAAGGTGGCCCATTTAGAAGGTGTGTCCAACCACTTTGGCAACGTGAACGTCAAAGGCGACAGTATGAACAAGTCATGTCCCCAAACCCCTAACAACTCCTACCATATGTAATGGAGTACTACTTATGTGGCAATGTGTGGGCATGTTGTTATTCCCAAAAGGGATGACTATGCAAATTAATGGCATTTAGCTGTAGGCCATGGCTCAGGCACCAGTCATCCACCTCTGTGAGACCCTGTTTGAGTATGCATGTGGCAGCTGCAGAGTTGATCATGGCACCCAGTTTGCAGTCAAGTGCAAACATGTTCAGCCATATTCCTCCTGTGGTAGCCTGTACATCAGACAAATATATACTGAACAATGCCGGTCCCAGGACCGAGCCGTGTGGGATGTCACGTGTAACTGGTGTATAGTCAGACATGGCACCTGCAATTCTGACCATGTGGGTGCTATCCCTGATCCAGGTAGCAATCCATCATGTGAGATATGTGTCCATATCGATGCTGGTGAGCCTACACATAATGGCCCAGTGGGTTATTGTGTTGACGGGTTTTGCAAGGTTCAGGTAGGCTGTGTGGACAACCGTCCCTATGTCGATGGACCTGTTAACCGTTTAAAGAATACAAACAGGTTCAAGAGGCAAGATCTGTCCACAACAATGCTGAAATGTGTAGGACACAGTGTCTGTAGGTTCCCAATGTCTATGTTTATGAGTCCTATGACTATACGCTCCATAGCTTTGCAGAACAGGCTAGTTAGGCTTATAGGGCAATATTGTCTGTGGTCCATTGTGGCACCAACTCTGTGGAGTGGGACCACTGTCGCTGTATGCCATTCCTTGGGTACATATCCTGTAGTAACTCCAATATTGAACAGTGATGTAATGTGAGGGTTACGTCTGTCATGAAGCTCGTGTAAGATGCAGGCCGGGACACCATCTGGTCCCATTGATACTGTGATGTACGCTTTGGAGAGGGCAGCACTCACCTGTTACTGTGTGATGTCAGGGAGGTTATACTCTGTTGGGATGGATAGTTGCTCCTTAGGGGGATGGGGGGAGACATCTGCACTGAACCTGTTTGCCAGGATGTTGGCAATGCCAGTGGGTTCAGGGTAAGTTTAGTCAGTATGCAGTAACTCACAGCATATCAGTGAGTGTCCACCCAGGTTCCTGACATAACTGAAGAAGGCCGTGTGATAGTCCTACGTGTCTGGTGCAATTGTCTGGTAGAAGTGGCCCTTAGAAAAGTTCATGAGTGATCATAGCTGCGTGCTAGTACAGATCACAGATGCCTTCCCAGTCTGGGATTGTGCTTTATCATGTAGTAGCTTCCTCCTGATGTTGTACAGCTTATTAATGGCTGGGGTCTACCAGACAGGTCCCCTGCCATTGGAGGAGTGAGTCCTGTTGTTATTTGGGATAGCACAATCCATGCAGTCCACTAGGTGTCTATAGAATGTGTATGTAAAGGATTCAGCAGTGTGAGCCATATTTGCCACTGTCTCAGGGTCTCTGAAGGATACCACCTTGCTTTGGTGAAGTGAGACGTTGGCTCATGAGAAGTTCACCAAGATTACCCAGGATGGGTGTGTGGAGGGTATATGTATGTCCAGTGAGATACATGTATGTTCTGACCTTGCCAATGAGGGGTATATCACTGGTGTGGAACATAGAGTCCCCATGTTGGTGATGATCAGGTCCAATATGTATTCCCCCTTGTGGCTGTGCTGACTGGTTGTGCCATAGCATATGAGTCTACAAATTGTAGCAACTGTTGGGCGAGGGTGTTGGGGCTTGAGTAGTATCCCCAGTCAATATTTGTGTATATGAAGTCACCCAATATAATGGTGTTTGTGGAGACCTTCATATTCTCCATAGTTCCCATGAAAGTCGTGTGTGGTTCCTGAGTTTGGGATGGTGGTCTGTAGCAGGCAACAAACTGAAAGGCAATTTTGTACAATGGTAGTTGTATATGTATGGTCTGTGATGCTTTGTGCACTGCTACTGACCCAGAGGTGTGTGTATCTGTGATGTATATGGATACTCCCCCCTAGTTATGTTGTCTGTTCCAAGTCTTGTTGTCAGAAAGCATGGTATGAAACATAACCTGGTAGTGCTGGTCTGCATAAGTGAGCCTAAACCAGGCATCTGTCAGTGCACAGATATCGCTATCTTCCATACTGAGGAGAGTCTTGAGTGGCCGCAATATGAGGGTAACACATCTTTTGTTGAGCAGCATTACCCTTAGTTTCATTTAACCTGTAATGTCTATGGAAGTGGGTTTGTCTTTTGAGCCCTGCTTAAAAAAGGCACTATGGTGTTAGCAAGAGCCTTAGCCAGCATTCCAAAGTCCAAGGGTGACAGGTGCAAGCTGTCCATAGTGAAGGTACGTGGCATGTTGAGCATGTCACCACAGGCTGACAGACACTGCATCCCCTGTGAATGAAACAAATTTGTTAGGCAACTGTTAACGTGATATGTTTGTCTGTATACTGTGACATCATATTTGGTGGGTGTAAGATGCTAGACAAAGTCAGGGTCATAATGGCCTGGGCTACATGATCAGAGTGTTCCTCCATGTTTCATGTCATGTGGTCCGGGGAGTAACGTCTGAGGTTTTACGCACCAGCATGGAAAATGATGGTGCCAGTCCTGTACTTGCTTTGGAGTGACCTGACTGCATGTGTTATGTGGCAGATCTTGGCACCCGACAGACATCCCAAAGTGACTATTCCCTTGTTTGGGCTGGTGAGTGGTACGTCAGTGTGTCTGACAATAAGTGTCGCCTATTACAAGTGTATTAGGTGTGTTGTTTAGGCCGAAGGGCAGTGACTGTGTGGCACACTGACATTGTGAACTATGTGATATGTGGGTATTGTAGTGGGGTAGCAGTTGTGTGTGTCTGCTTTGGAGGTCTCTGCTGCTTAGGTAGAGTACATTTACAGCATCCAAGTATGTCTATGTGTGATAATGTGGTTTGAGTGCTGTCGCTAGAGGATATCTGAGACTGATATGTGGTGTGTGTGGTTACCTTCACCACCTGATAGACTGTGCCAGTCATGGGTCGAGAGAGTTCAGCACCCTGTATGTCTATATAGGTGCATCTCACACATATATCTGAGTTTGTCGGGAGGAGGAGAGGGTTGTCTGTGTACATGAGGCAGATGTGACATTATGTCAATATCACAATATTCACCAGCTGGACTGGAGAGTACACAAATGAAACCGACCCCTGGACATGCCATGATATTATGATGACATACTCTGTAGCCTGATCACAAAGGATCAGTAGGGTGTTGTGTGTGTAAAAGAGTATAACAGGGATTAGTGCTCATGTTCGTTGGTGTTTTGTAAAGAGTAGCTGAGAAGGAGTCCAGACTGAATCATGACAATTCCTTCAGCTATGTCATAAATAGCAATGTATACCCATATATGCCCTGAGTCAGGGCCAGCTGTACCTGACTGACAATGCTGACATCCTGACAGACAGGCCCATATGTACATACCCACCTTCCACTGACAATAGTCCATATCATCATACCAGGAGATATCACATGTAGAATGGATGAGCAGCTACCCCCAATGCCAAAAGCATGGCAGCAAGTGGAATACATTGATTCCCAATATGTGTCATGCACAAACTACAGAACAAGCAGATCCTGCACCTGAACAGTCAGCTGAGCCTCACCCCATACACAGGATGTGGAACTGTTGAATGTGTTACAGCAACATATGGTACTCCCCACAAGTGTTTGGTGCACAACACACCATGGGAAGTCAAGTCCAGTGAAGTCTGATCTGCAAGGTCATGGAGTCCATCATGGTTGCAGTCATAAACAGAGCTATTAGAAGCTGACATACACACAACCCTACCAACTATGGTATGTTCATGTGCGGATCATGGTTCCCAAACATGCTAGACTGTTTGCAAAGCAGCCACCCAGGACATACATCACTGAACACATCTACACATGTCTCACATAGACTTTGAATAACCCTTTATCAACATCCCAGACACATATAGTATCTACAAAACCAACAAGCTGTGCATAAATATGTGTTGACATATGATGGAATGTCAATGTGTCCACAGATAGATCACACAAGGTAAGGATTATGAGGTCTTGTTCAAGCTGTAGACACCTGCTGAGCCACATGGACCATTCCTGGAATGGCATAAAACAAAGTGTACACACATCACCATGTCCAGTCTGATGATGTCACCATCCTATAAATACAGCAGGAGAAGAAAAACCAGCAAGTAAAGCAAATAGCATGCCGTGTTAATGTGCCTTTCTTTAGTATCGTAACATAGTTAGATAGGGGTTAGAATCCTCCAAACACTGACTGTGTGCGTGTGGTTTCCTTTGAGAGGTGTTCCCTTTTTGGAGACTGGGAAAACTCACTAAAAGAGGTACATTCCTCTTTGGAAAGTCTGATGATGTCACCATCCTACAAATACAAATTCAGTAGGAGAAGGAAACCAGCCAGTAAAGCAAATAACAAGCAATGTTAATGCGTCTCTCTCTAGTATCATAATATAGTTAGGTAGGGATTTGAATCCTGCAAACAGTGAGTGTGTGTGGAGGGGGGGAGTGTATGTGTGCAGTTTCCTTTGAGAGGTGCTCCCTTTTTGGAGACTGGGAAAACTCACTAAAAAAAGTACATTCCCCTTTGGAAAGTCTGATGATGTCACCATCCTACAAATACAGCAGGAGAAGGGAAACCAGCCAATAAAGCAAATAGCGCATCATGTTATTGCATCTTTCTCTAGTATCATACCATAATTAGGTAGGAGTTTAAATCCTCCAAGCACTGAGTGTGTGTGTGCAATGTCCTTTGAGAGGTGCTCCCTTTATGGAGACTAGGAAAACTCACTAAAAGAGGTACATTCCTCTTTGGAAAGTCTGATGATGTCACCATCCTACAAATACAGCAGGAGAAGGGAAACCAACCAGTAAAGCAAATAGCACATCATGTTAATGTGTCTCTTTCTCTAGTATCATAACAAAGTTAGGTATGGGTTTGAATCCTGCAGACAGTGAGTGTGTGTGGGGGGTGGGGTGTGTCCAGTTTCCTTTGAGGGGTGTGCCCCTTTTGGAGACTAGGAAAACTCACTAAAAGAAGTACATTCCTCTTTGGAAAGTCTGATGATGTCACCATCCTACAAATACAGCAGGAGAAGGGAAACCAGCCAATAAAGCAAATAGTGCACTTTGTTAATGTGTCTCTTTCTAGTATTATAACATAATTAGGTAGGGGTTTGAATTCTGCAAACACTGATAGTGTGTGAGGGTGGTTGTGTATGTGTGCAGCTTCCTTTGAGAGTTGTGCCCTTTTTGGAAACTGGGAGAACTCACTAAATGAGGTACATTCCTCTCTGGAAAGTCTGATGATGTCACCATCCTACAAATACAGACGGAGAAAGGAAATCAGCCAGTAAAGCAAATAGTGCACTTTGTTAATATGTCTCTTTCTAGTATTATAACATAATTAGGTAGGGGTTTGAATTCTGCAAACACTGATAGTGTGTGAGGGTGGTTGTGTATGTGTGCAGCTTCCTTTGAGAGATGTGCCCTTTTTGGAAATTGGGAAAACTCACTAAATGAGGTACATTCCTCTTTGGAAAGTCTGATGATGTCACCATCCTACAAATACAGACGGAGAAAGGAAATCAGCCAGTAAAGCAAATAGTGCGCCGTGTTAATGCATTTCTCACTAATGTCATAACATAGTTAGATAGGGGTTTGAATCCTGCAAGCATTGACAGTGTGTTGGTCAATGCGGTGTGGGTTTTGGTTTTGCTATGGTAGGACATATTATGATTAAAACAGTAAGTGCATTGAACACATCAGGTATCTGCGTGTCAAATATATATGTGTACATGTCCCCTCAATCAGTACATAGGTGTGAAGCCTGCATACCACATGAATACATCTGTTTCCATTGACAGGTTGTGCCGCTGCTTTTCAGATCGTAGGTCACATATGTAGGTATGTGGCAAGGCCGTCCACTGTTGTGATCTGTGGCCAAGGTAATCTGTGCCACACAAACCCATGACAGTTACTAAAGAGTAGTGTGTGAGGGTATATGTCTGGGGTATATGTCAGACATGTTCATACACAACGACTGTCAATAATGGACAGTCTGTATAGGTGTACAACTGCCTTGTGGATATGCATTCAGGCCTCTAATGTCTTATGTGACACACTGAGGGACTCCACGATACCTATGGATATGTGGATACCAAGGGACACATGACATAACATGAGGCTGTATGTATGTACACATTGGTACTCAACATACATGTTGAGGTCTACCATCAATGTGGTACTGATGGGATAGTATGTATAGTAAATGTGGATGACTATGCTATAGCCGGCTTATGCTATACAGCATGTATCAGACAACATGTATCTGTCTGTATGATATCCTTGTGTAGGATATGCATCCCATCCAGGGAATGCATTGTAGGCCAATTCATGCATTCCCAGATGTGGATGGACACATCCTTAGTGTGTCTGCATGTACCTAAGGGGGCTATATGACACACAGGTGTGGTCACAGTAATGGGTGGCGGTCAATACCACTGGTTAATGCTCGAGTATAGCACCGGAAGGATCCAACTGTTACTGAATTCCCTACAACTGTGTGTCATTTGTCAGGACATCATCCAATGATTGCTTATAGTCATGCTGTTGAGGTTGTTTATACTACTAGACCGCAAATTATTTACAGATATTAACAGTATCACCCACAGCATAGTGTCAACCCATGTCATACACACATATGGACCCATGTTAGTACATAACTGTAGTAGAATGCATACTGGCCATTGAAAGTTACTATGACATGTTAACAATGTGTACAACAGGGTATGCCACACTTCCCATGTGTCCACCATGCATGTACATGCAGACAGTCCGCACCCACCATGTTCACAGATGTACACTTGCTAATCTGTACTGCACACATCACACACGTACTGTCCACTCACTAACACATGCTGGCAACACAGTACACCTCAGCCAAGTGGCACATGGGTGGACAATACATACACAGACCTAGCAGTGGTGTAAACAATGCTACATTGACAATCAGAGCTGTGATGCATAATGCCTGCTCAGACATACCTACAAGGATGTCATTACACTTTCCTGTTGACAACTTGCTAATATTGCTAAACTGCTATAATGTCACCCTCTGCATCAGCACCTTGGTAGCCTGTTCCTGTATCAATGTTACAGATGACAGGAGGCAACACATGTATTATCATATGCACAGGGTGTGTTGTTATTTGCCAGAGCCTGACATTGACCCATCCAATCGACATGTCTGTGTGTGTGTGTGTGTGTGTGTGTGTGTGTGTGTGTGTGTGTGTGTGTGTGTGTGTGTGTGTGTGTGTGTGTCAGGGACAACAGTACAGCATGGGCCAATGTTGACGTAATGTGTGTGTTTATGTGTGAGCCCTAGTTGTTTGGTTGATGTGTGTGTGTCTGCATGCACACAGCTCCACCATGTGGCTGCCATATATGGTAGTTTGTGGGACAGCCACAGACTGTACCTGCTAGGCTGTACAGATCACTGTTTCTGGCCATGGACACAGTACCTGTGCCTGGCATGGGTGCTACAGACAGTATCGGGTACCAACCCCGACTGGGTACTGTCATCAGAGGCAGAGGTATGACGTATGGGCCCATGTCCCTGCTGGGATTGGCCAGAGCCACGTGCACATGGTCTACTGGGATGGTCAATGGACAGGCCAGCCCCAGCATGGCTGGGGCTGGTACTGCCACTACGGGAGCGGCTGTGAAATGTGGGCTGTCCATGACCACTGCCAGCTCTTGCTGTTGCTGACATGCGTCCGCGTCGACATCGCAAGGTCACGGATGCTGTCATTGATAGTGGTGTAATGGGCCCTCTGTGCCCTAAGTCCCTGTCTGGTGCACCATTCCATACATGCCTGAGCCTGCATTACAGCCCGGAACATACTGGATGTTGTAAGACCTGTGAGGGCACGTCTGCCAGGGGCAATACGACCAGTGGTGCTCCCTTGAGAACCCCTGGACCTCTGCCTATGTGGTGCCATTCCAGGAATCCGGCTATGGCTACTGTGAGGGGATGCAAGTGCCATGGGTACCACAGTCTCCCGGTCAATGCCAACTGTATGCTGTCCCTCGCCTATGACCATTGGTGGTGAGGGATGTATTGACAATATGAGTGCACGCATAGATGGGGTTAAACGCTGTGTACTGTTGATTGGCGGACCAACGACAGACCCTGTCAAACCTTCCTGTGCCATCACAATACCTGTCTCATCATCACCACTATTTGTGGCAGTGGCTTCAGGTTCCCTGCTGCTTTCAGCCACCCCTAACTCAGCACCTGTGAGAGGAAGACAGGAAACACACTTTACAGTCTGCACAACACACATGGACACATGAACACATGCACACATGAACACATGCACACATGCACACATGCACACATATACACTCCTAACTACAGCACATACACACACACCAGCAATCCAACACATACTCTATAGTGGGTGAAGGTGGGTGTCAGCATCACAAGGCAAACAGTCAACACACATGTCAGCATGCAGAATATGTGTTGTACAAGACCATGCAGTGCAAGTGTAGATGCCCCTATTTCATGGAAGTGTACATGGCTTTGATGTTGCTTTTTTATTTATTTATTTATTTATTTATTTATTTATTTTTGGTTTCCTCTGTGTGTTGGTCTTTCTTTTCAGTGTCTGTCTCTTACAGCCTGTTTGTCTCCATCTGTCTGTCTGTCTGTCTGTCTCTGTCTGTCTGTCTCTCTCGCTCTCTCTCTCTCTCAGTTGGTGCAATGATATTATTGCATGTGTGGACAGCAAGTACAGGCTGCTTTTCTAGATATCTGCACATGTGCATATGATGGCCTCTGCACCAATTGGTGCCCACCATTTAGTAATTGCATGCAGCCTGCTGTGTGGTAATTGCAGTACTCACTGTGATTGCAGGACACTGCTATAAAATGCTAGGTTAGGTAGGCATAGCCCTTTCAGTTGTGCAAGGTGGAACCCATGCTTGTTTGCTGTGGACACTGTTGTCTCAATCAGAAGGTTGGTATATGTCTCATATCTGAAGCTAGGGTTGTAGCCAGTAATATGCATGTTGCACTGAAACCTGACTGTTGCTTCTTCCAGTGCACTCTTCTCAGTATGTAAGTTTACTCACACCTCCTAATGCTAACACTGGATACAAGGGAGTATGTACTTTCTTTTCGAATTAGAGAATTAACTGGCATACAACAGTAGTTATTGTAATGTATTCCTATGGCTTTCCTATTTTCCCTTTACATTCACTCATTGTAATGCATAATATATTTCTTACAGCACCAAGTTATGGAATATTTGCTGTGGCTTAGTGGTACTTCATACAGACTGGTGAGTTCAAGGTGCGGGGTTTGAGACTGTCAAGGGTATTTTATTTTGCTGCTGAGCAGAACAAGGGCCCTGCCATAGAGTGACTAAGGCACTTTTAAGCAGTTGTAAGCGGGTTTGCGTGGGTTTGCGTGACACTTAGCGACGCTTAGCTAAGCGCACACATGCGCACACTGGTGCAGACCCGCCTGCTACTGTTTACAAGTGCTTACTCTCGCTAACCCGTGCGCTCATTTCTTTGATAGAAAAGTAAATGGGGAGATAGGAATGTGGTGATAAAGGGTGCACAAAGAGGGGAGGACAGTAGGGAAACCAGCTCGAGCTGTACAGGATGGGTGTGGGGAAGGCCCATAGCTGCCGATTTCTTTACTTGCAACAGCTGTGCATATGCAATACATTAGGAGTGAAATTTGAAACCTTCCACCCCTGAGAGAGGGGTGAGGACAACTAAGTATGTTGTACTACCAATTATGAATATCAGGCACATGCACTGTTTGTGAACTGATATACTGTCATTAGTATGTTACTCACTTCTGAACAGTTTGTGGTTTGTTTGTGTTGACATTAGCACAGTCTGCTCAGGACAACTGGACATATTTAACTACTGTGTATGCCTACCTACACCCATGGGTGTGCCTGACTACACAGGTATATGGTACTTTTGGGTAGGGGTGCAGAACTGGGGAGAGCATTATTTATTATTGTGTGCTGTTCTTCTTACTGAGCATGCAGAGTTGCTGTGTACCTGTTAGTCTATAAAGGCTAGTAGTCTGTCTCAGTGGCTCCCACCTGTGGACATATCCAGATGGTTGACAGAGGTTAGCCTAGTATCCTTTGACTGTGCACCACACCAGTCTTTTCAGCACCTGGACAATGGCATTGTCACAGGTGGTTGCTAGCAGTACATGGCTACATCCTTTGATATTTCTGTGGTGTACTCCTACATACGGGCATGCTTGTGGAATCCATTCTACAGCTATTTGCTGAGTGTGTAACAGCAGGCAAGCTAATATACCTGTGTTCTCTGACACTTCCAGGCCTCAGATACTCTCAGTTAATATTTGAACAGCCTCAGGGAAAGGTACATATGAGTGGGATACACCTGTGATATATTTCAGATATTTTGCTGTTGAGACTTTGGGGGGATTCGGAGCATATGTATTACTACACATTTTCTGACGTGCAAGCAGTGTCTACTCTCACTTATTGACATTTTTCATTAAGTGAGATTCACCACCTTTCTGCCTACTGTTAGTACATTTCACAGGGAGTCAGAGGGGCACAGCTAACATTTGTTTGCAAATCAGGGACATCCGTGTAAATCAGTCACAGTTGGGAGTTCTGGCCTCTGACCTATTCAAATATGCCAGTGTTTATCCTGCTCTGATACTGTGGGGGTTTGTAAGGTGCTACTGTAACATTATTCCCTACTAGCATGGCTGGTTCTCTTTTCACAGTCATGTCATGCAATTCCACAACACTTGCTGGTTAAGGGCCACAGAACAAGATTTATGTTATGCCATTCCTATTCTCACTTTACATTCACTCATTGTAATGCATGATATATTTCTTTCAGCACCACGTTATTGTATATCTGCTATGGCTTAGTGGTACTTCATGCAATCTTGTGAGTCCACTTTTAAGCAGTTGTAAGTGGGTTTTTCGCAGGTTTGCATAATGCTTAGCAATACTATGCTAAGCGCACACATGCGCACACTCACTTAAACCCGCTTACTACCACTTAAAAGTGCTTACTTCCGCTAACCCCCGCGCTAACTTCTTTTAAAGAAAAGAAAATGGGGAGATAGGAAAGTGGTGAAAAAGGGGGCACAAAGAGGGACAGACAGTAGGTAAACAAGCTCGGGATGTGCAGGATGGATGTAGGGAAGGTCCATAGCTGCCCATTTCTTTAACAGCAACAGCTGTGCATATGCAATGAATTTGGAGTGAAATTTGAAACCTTCCACCCCTGGGAGAGGGGTGAGGACAACAAAGTATGTTGTACTGCCAATTCTAATTATCAGCTTACATGTTTGTCTGATGGACATGTGTGCGAAATGGGCAGCTATGTATGGGGCGTAATTGTTTTGTGGGTACAGATTGCCCTTTTTTTTTCAGGTGGAGTGGGAAGTGAGGTAGAGGAAGTAGGTATGTCCAGGGAGGTAGGTTGGGAAGGTAAACAGACAAGACAGACAAACTGCATACACGGGTGGTGTATGACACATGGGGTGGGTGAACACAATTGATGGGGTCGGATGTTTGGAAATTGCAAGCCCATGAGCCCATAGATGGTAACAGTGGAACTGAGATCCCCATCCATGGGCAGTCACCACTAAGCCTTCACAGCCCCGAGGGTGGCTGTGCTGTGGGCTGCGTAAGATGGGCAGGCTCACCCGTGAGACGCGCCACTCTCACCTCAAGCTGGCGTAGGGGATCAGCGACTGTACGCTGGATCTCCCTATGCACCACAGCCTGGACACTTTAAAGGGTGACAGGTGGCCCTTCTCGGCCCACGCTTGCACGGGGGGACAAGCCCCATCCCCTGCAGCGCTTCCACCCGATGGTGGCACAGGACAAATAGAGGAGGGGAGCCCGGGCTGGGCACCGGACCTGCTGGTGCCAGGTGCACTCACTGGCTGAGGAGGGACAGGTGGGTCCGCTGGGAATGGCCTTCCCATACGTTTTGTGATTAGGTGTGTTTAATTACAACATAAGCAAAACAGCATTCCAGATTAGTTGTAACAGCATGCAATAATAGTCCCATTAACCCAACACACCAAGGGTACAACAGTTGAACAGCAAGCATAACACATGCATATATTGAACCACAGTGGTTATTCCAACAGCATGCAGGGATGTTTGGTAGCAACAGGCCACCATGATTGTGGTGTTCAAACAGGGCACATGCATCAACGTGAATGCAAATATTTATAGAACAGTAGGACATATGTCCCAACAAATGTTTAAGATTACACATACCCACTGAGGTGTGGAATTGGATGGTTTATGCACATACAGTAGGGTGTAGAAAATACCTCGGTTAACATCTTTTAATGACCTTTTCATCTACACTACATTCCTAGTGACTGCAAGTGTATATCCCCTACATATATTATTACACTTGCCACCATACATTAGGTTGTGTAATGGGTTTGGCTAATTCAATATATGCCTGACCTATATCTGACATACTAACTGTCCAGGATGCAGATGTTACTGCTACATATTTCTTGATTGCATTTATATTTCTTTATCTACATATCTGGGATGTTTTCACATGACATTTTCACTTTGATTTATACAGAACCCTGCATTTCTTGACACACTCACATTTTTGGGGAAAATATAACATGTTACACGTGCCAGCTTTAGTTATTCATGCCAGCCAGTAACCGACTGTTGTGGACTGTATATATGTTTCACAGCTACTAGCACTTCCATCACCCTCTTTATATGGGACTGCACAACTCTGGGTTGCCAGTACCTTTTCAAACAGTACTGTTTGTATAATGCAAGGGTACAACACCATTTCAGACTCTGTGACACAGACACACTCTGGGTTTTAGACCTTTATTAATGACATTACACACTTTTCCACAGGCTCACTCCTTTATTTGTTTTAATGGTGTATATGGTAGACATGTTCAAGACATATTATACCTTTATGAATAGGTTAGCACACTCTTTTTTTCAGGCTCACTCATTTATTTTATATGACAGTGCCTGCAGAGATATTATTCCAGACATATGTTACCTTTCTTAATGGGTTACTATACTCTTTTTCTGCCTCTCTGGCATTTTTATCTGACAGTACATGCAGAGGACTTATTCAGGCAATTTTATGGCTGTATTATTGGACTACAACACTTTCCTTCATGCTCCCCCCCATATTTTATATAACAATACATGCAGAATAATCACTAACCTGCCTGGTGGTGCAGCCTTAGCAGCCTATCAGCATAGGCTTGCTGATTCATAGCACGGTCACCTGCAGCTGTAAAGTAAATGAGAGGATATTGAGATATACCTATCCATTATACATACTCCATTATCAATTCTTACATACTGCATTCCATGGCTACATACTCAGTTGTGGGGCATCCCACATCCCATGAGCCTCCTGTATCCACTGGTTCAGGCGGTCCTGCTTTCATCTCTTCAGGTCTGCATGGTGGTGATGGACCTGCTCACCAGTCTGAGGAATGCCTGTGGCACTGGTGAGGTCACGAGCTAACTGGTTCTAAGCCTCTGCCTTGTACTCCGTCCCTTGGAACTGGCCCTGCAGGAGTCTTGTCTCATGACGGTGGACAAGGAGCCAAACCATGTATTTGGACTCCTCGATGCCCAACATTGCACTCAGAAGCGTGTTCCCTCTCCGACACCAGATATTCTAACTGCAGATGTGAGCTACAATCAGTTATGGCGTGTATTCCCGCCTGTGTGGCTTAAATATGCCGCATTTCCCACACTTTTTTGTGATTGGCCATTTTGTAAAATTCTCGGCTGACTGCAGACCTGCTTAATAATGGTTAAACTATCATTCGTAAGTATATGAATGTTAACAGTGGATGCTTCCCCTGTGTTGTCATGGCTTAGTGTTTCTGTACTTTACTTCTGATGCACAGAGTCCTGGGTTCGAACCTTGCCATTCATTTTATTTTCATACTGTCCAGACAGGCTAGGGGGTGTGGCTGCATTTAAGCAACTTTGCTCTACGTTGCTCCTCGGTGCCCTACGGTGCCCTGGTTGGCGCGGCGCGCACGTCTGTGCAAACACATTGCGCTAGGTAAAGTGCCATTGAACTATTGGCAACTCTACTGCGCTGGGTAAAGTGCCATTGAACTACTGGAAACTCTATTGCGCTGGGTAACATGCTGTTAAACTGTGGGCACCTCTATTGCGCTAGGTAAAGTGCTATTAAACTACGGGCAACTCTATTGTGCTGGGTGAAGCACTGCTTAACTGCAGGCAATTTTATATCAGGATCCTTTAAAATATTTATTTTCTTCACTGATGCATTGGCCATTTCACTGCTTTTTAGTAATGTTAAACATATTTGTCAGGTATTATTTCATATACTGATTTAAAACATAAATACGAAGGGGTGTGGTGGAGCACACCGTGAATGCCTCTTCTTTGTGCGAACGCTCTACCATTATGCTATAGCTATTTGGTGTGATTTGATTAAACATTCTTTCTTATGCTCTTCCATGTCTGAATTGCTAACTGCAGCTAAGCAATGGGCACACCCGTGCACACATGCACAAATACGGGCAGCTATTTTGGGAATTTAAAAAATATATTTAATATTTTGCATTTTAGAACTATGATAGGGGTTTACAATATCAGGGAGTGTAGTGTTGGGTGCAGGGACATTTGAGCGGACTCGCTCTTGTGTGTGTGCTTCTTTTACTTTTGAAACACTTGCAGGGGCGTGGACATTTAGACTGCTCAGCAGTCTGACATGCCCCCTGCTTTCTTACATGGTCCGTGTAAGACTTACGGTTGAGTCAGCATGCCCTCATGCATATTTATGGCACACTGATGTCATACCATTCAACTGCATCCTTCGAGTAAGACTTATTAAGTCTTACACGGAGGATTTGTGAATCCGGGGATATGTATCTACAGTGGAGAAAAGTGTCTGACTGCACCAACCCCCCCCCATACCTTGCTGACATGCTGCTCAACATAATAAAATGAACAGTAGCATCTGCACTAATGCAAATGAAAAAAAAAATCCAGCTTTTCATGTGGAAGAAAAACATGCAATATGGAGGTCTTTCTGGTTCCATACATGTGCCTCCACCACCACAATGATGCCATCAAGCTCCCACTGATAGGCAGATTCACAGAATCAGATTCCCTTAGAACCATCATTTGGAAATGACTCTGGTTGAACAGTCATCTCTAATGAGTGAAAACTTTTTGATCACTGTGTGTGGCATGACAATGGAGTACAGTCAAGCAGAGAGCAGATACTTAGTAATGGATGTCAAACATATCATACCTGGGTATCTTTTCTCTGACGTGCTGTGTAGTGGAATCTTACACAGTGACTCACTGAGTGATACAGTGAACATAGTACACAGCAGTATATTATGTTTACTGATGAATAAAGACAAATCAATTTTTTATGAGCCATCTGTCATTACCACGATCCAGGCCACTGAATCATACACATCAAACGTAGTATATAAAATGCTTGTATGTAACTGCAGAATTTTTATGAATAAAATGGTAAGTTTCAAAACAACAGTCACAACTATGATTATTAACTCCACCATTGTGATAAAAGTGCTTTAGAAAAATAACATTTTTTGTGAGATATTGCATTTTTGTTTTGTTACAAACTTTATTTCACATTTTATGTGAGAGAGTAATGAATTGAATATTGGGTCACACTTGTGTTGCTTTTCACTTCTTGCCAACACATACTGCTTTTTTCAAAATTTTATTTAATTTTCATTTATTTATTTGTTTATTGAAGATAGGATCTCTTTCTTTTTCTACTTACCTTAAGATATTTATTTTTTTCCATCTAAACTCTACTGTTTATAACCTTTTCATCATTTCTGTACCTGGTCCTGGTTGTACTAGATATGTTGTTTTTAAAATGATGTTTAAACAACAGACTGACAGAGGAACTCTTAACAGTACAAGTGGATTTCCTATAGGCTGTTATGATGCTATTTAAATGTTGGTCCCAATTAATTCTTCTACAGTTTTCAGTTCTTAGCTTTTCAACATTTTGTACAATGTGTTCTATTAGCCATGGTCCAGACTCCATCTTCTGTGTTTACTTCCACAGCTTTCACACTGTCCTTTGAACTGATGACTGTTTAGGGACTAATAAAGTTCCTATTCTCACAGATGTGGCAACTATTTTTATAATAAGCTGAACCTACTCCCTCGGAGGATGTGCCACAGCAAACTGTGAGAAGTATGAGACAACTTTACACTGGCACATATAAATAAATACACAATTTACTTCATAATTCTGTTGAGACTTTAGATATTTGTACTTGAACAATCTTATTTTTATTTACATTGGTGCTAACCTACCTGACCTACCCTCTCTTGTTGGTTGCACCCAGTAACCCTGAAAACTTTCTTTGCCCTGAAATTATCTTGGAACAAGTTTTAACAGTCAGTCAAGGGATAAAATAATACTTCCATATTAATGTTAACAGGTTTGGGTGTGGAAAGAGAATTTTACAGTGTGAGGTATGAATTTATGAAGAGATTCCTTGAGACATATGAGTTTTTCTCTAACATTGAAAACATTGTAATATATACATAGGAGCTTAATCTGAGGTGGAGTGGTACTGAGCTGTCTAGGGGTTTAGCCTTACAAAAGGAGCAAGACACAGTTCACCATTACTCTTTGCTTTATCAGCAAGAGAACCCAAAAGCAGTGAGTGTATTCCAGCAGCAGACCCAAGCAAAACCACAGCTAGTAATAGGCAGAAAGGCAAGGCTCAGCAGTTGTAAAATCCACAGGTTTTATTAAAAGTTAATGCTTTTGCAGTGTTCACCACCGCTTCACCAGACAAAAAAGTAAAGCAAATTAACTTCTTTTATACTAAATTTCAGTATCAATTAACATAACAATGCAGAATCCTAATTGATCCACAAGGCATTTACTTTTAAAGCAACAGCATCTAAAAACAGCACATAAAGGAGTAGCAAGTAAAAACACAAAAATGCAGAATAATACATTTATCTACTTTTCTTTGCCTTTAATTCTGGTTTTAGGGGTACATGGTCATACAGACCCATTCCCCTATGCACTCCTAACCTTAAAATCCACTGTAATTCTGCATTTTCTGTCATGTTTACTAAGCCCCCCTCCACACTTTCAGTCACAACTTGTAAAACTTGGAATACAAATGTATGTGCGTTGTCATTTGTTAGTGTGTGTTTTGCTAAAGCACTACAGTCATTCCCTCTTCTCGTACAATACAAATGATCCCGCACTCTCTATTTCAGTTTCTGATTAGTTTTACCTGTGTAAAATTTGAAGCACAAAACACAGTGTGCTGCATAAACAACATTCTGTGTATTCCAGTCTGCTGAAACCCTAAGTTTCCATAAATAGTCTGTCTCTGGATGCTTAAAATATATAGACTGATCAGTATAATTACAGTATGCATGTTGCTGACATTTATGTGTGCCCCATTGTCTTACCCCTAAATTATGATATAATTTAGGGTAACATAAACGTTGTTTAAGATTCTTTTTGTTTTTATACACGAAAATAGGCCGTTGGCCTACCAACTCTTTTACCTTCTCATCAGTGTGTAAGATATGTCAGTTACTTCTGACTACTTCCCTAATACTGTTCACCTCTGATATATTGGTAATAACCATGGGCATTTTCACATAACTACTTTTAGTGTACTTAACTGTATCATTTTGTTGTGAAAAATAGGGCTTGGCCCTCCCTGCTCTTTCCTCATTTGTTTTACTATATGCCTTGTCAATTTCCATACATCCATAACCTCTACCCATAAAGTCATCCCGTAGATGGCATAGTCCATCATGAAACTCCTTGTCATTACAGGATAAACGTGAGGTCCTCATAGCCTGTCCCTTAATAATATTACTAAAAATGTGTGTGGATGCATACTTTCCCGATGCAAATACATGGGATGATGGCAGTCTTTCCTGTGAATGCTGGTGGTTAGACCAGTTCCTTGCTTTGCTATAGTTACATCCAAAAAATCAATTGTACTCATGGATTTGCTTAGGGTAAATTTAAGAAAGTTACTGCTGGTGTTCAAATATTGGGTATAGAGTTCTAAACATTCTTCATCCCCCTGCCAACCTATAAAAAGATCATCCACAAAACTTTGATATATTATTATATGTGGGTTCAAATTATTTAAAATGTGTTGATATTCCCATTCCATCATTACTAAGTTGGTATAGGAGTTTGTACAGCTAGTACCCATAGCAACTCCTGTTTTTTGCCAGTAGCACTTGCCTTTGAAGAAAAATATGTTATTGTCTAGAACTAATTCCAGAAGTAGACAGAATAGGTCTACCTGTTTTGATTCAAATTTTCCGTATCTATCTAAGGCACTTTTCACCATCATTATCCCCTCCTGATTGGGAATACATGTAAATAATGAGATCACATCTAGAGTTGCCAGGACCTCAACACTTTTACTATTCTCTCCATTGGTTACATTATATAGATCCCTTAATAAATGTTCTGTGCCCCTTAACACTACCTCAGATTCATCCAAAACCTTTCTAAGTTGTTTGTCCAGAAATCTAGAAATAGACTCTGTCAAGCCAGCCCCCACCTGCTACAATGGGTCTAAACGGAGGCCTCATGGGATGCTTATGTATTTTTGGTAACCCATGCATTTGGGGTATAAGTGGATTATGTACTGTAAAATAATCATACAGTTCCTTAGTAACAAGTCCTAAATTCAGACATTCTAATAAGCAGTTGTAAAGCCTGCGTTTCAAGTCATGCACCATTACTGCATCAACACTAACATAAGTGTTTAAATCAGTAAGCATAGTAGACACACTGTCATAATAATAAATTGAATCAAGAGCAACCACTGGTCCCCCATTATCTGCTGGAGGAATAACAATATTTGTGTTACGTTGCATTTCTAACAAGGCTTGTCATTCACTTTTAGTTAAATTATCTGAACTATTCAGTTCCCTGTGACTGAAAAGCACATACAAATCATTTTCACAGGCTAATAAAACTTCAACAGCAGGAGGCAATGCTGGTACAAACATACTAGGCTTTCTAAATAATTTAACTTCATTGTTTTCACCATCACCAAACATTAATTTAATGCTAAATTATGTGCAAAGAGATGAAACTCAACAAGCAGTTCTGTAATGTCAGCCCCAGTAGTAGGGACAAAAGTCAAACCTTTAGTCAGCAGCGACTCTTCTGCTGCTGTTAAACCGTAGCTGGAAATGTTCCAAACTAAACTCCATCTTCCAACCCCCACATTTTTTGATGGTTCTGGTCTGATTGGAAGGCGGGGGCTCCTTCCTCTTCTGGCCCCCTCTGTAGTTGTCTAAATCGTGAGATTTCGTTCTGGTACTGCGATATGGTAGGGGTAGTCCTGGAAAAAAGATGAAGATTCCAGTTGGGGCTGAAGTATTTTATGCCTCACAACAGGACAAATTTCCACTGTCTTTGGTATCAGAACTACATTACTCAAACCTTGACACTCCCCTATCAGGGTGGAGTATGTAGAAGTTTGTGGCTCTGGTGACATCACTTTACCTCCGTCACCTGGATTGGTCAGTTCATCTGTTACCATTTGCTGACTAATGTGACTGGATGATAATACTTCCTAATTCAGTGTTCTATTCATTACAGCTGATTATTTGGCTCTTCAGCTTCAGAAGTGCAAGGATTTTTTGCACTAAGTTCCTGGCGAGTTTGTACTTTGGGCAAGTAAAGACTTGTTGTTTGGAAAAATCAACATTAGTTCACTAGCTAGCTCTCTAACAGATATCAGTCTGTGAAATGGAACATGAACTTTTCTCCTTACTTACCTGTTAGCACTGGGGTACTCCAAGGCTCAATAATAGGTCCACTTCTCTTCAACATTTTTATTAACCGTCATAATACTGCCAGCAAACAAGCCACCCTAATTCAATATGCTGATGACTCTACATTAATCTGCTCTGCCAGGACTCTGTCCCATCTACAGAGTTTAATGCAAGAAACATTCAATTCCATTGAGTCTTGGCTCACCAACAACCATTTACTACTTAACCCAAAAAAAACTAAACTTCTACTATTTTTACCAAAAAATTTTCTCCATATACCACTAACTTTGCTATTACTTCTCTGAACAATACTTTAATCAATGTCGTTTCACATACAAAACTGTTAGGTGTAACTATCAACAACAATCTTAAGTTTGACCTAAATATCAGCAACAACATAAAAAGAAACTGATCAAAAACTGAGTATGATATGATGTATAGGGCTAAGAAATTCATCTCCAACTCCATAAGAGTAACCCTTGCCACCACCTATCCCTTACCCTCGCTTCTATGTGCTTCACCTATCCTAACCAGTCTTCACTCTTCCCTCAAAGTAAAATGTAGTCAATGTTATAATAAACTAGCCAAATTTGCCACAGAACAAGCCCACTACTCTCACCATTGTTCTGCTCTCAAGTCCTTAAATTGGCTCAGACTACCCCCACTTTCTCACCTTTAATGAACTAACACTAACTCACAAAATACTTTACAACTACTCATTTTTGCAAACTACATCATCACTACATCTCAAGACCTACACTCTTCTCACAAGTATCTACTATCTGTTTACAAACCTCAAATATCTAATGGTGTTAGTCTGTGCTCTCACTGTGTTGCCAAATCATGGAATAGCATTCCAGAAGCAGTCAGGCTTACACCCCCTACTCTTCCTTCAAGTCTAGACTGACAGAAAATATAACCAGTAATTGGATCTGCCCATGCTCCTAATATAACCAGTAATTGGATCTGCCCATGCTCCTAATATAACCAGTAATTGGATCTGCCCATGCTCCTAATATAACCAGTAATTGGATCTGCCCATGCTCCTAATATAACCAGTAATTGGATCTGCCCATGCTCCTAATATAACCAGTAATTGGATCTGCCCATGCTCCTAATATAACCAGTAATTGGATCTGCCCATGCTCCTAATATAACCAGTAACTGGATCTGCCCATCCTCCTAATATAACCAGTAACTGGATCTGCCCATGCTCCTAATATAACCAGTAATTGGATCTGCCCGTGCTCCTAATATAACCAGTAATTGGATCTGCCCGTGCTCCTAATATAACCAGTAATTGGATCTGCCCATGCTCCTAATATAACCAGTAATTGGATCTGCCCATGCTCCTAATATAACCAGTAATTGGATCTGCCCATGCTCCTAATATAACCAGTAATTGGATCTGCCCATGCTCCTAATATAACCAGTAATTGGATCTGCCCATGCTCCTAATATAACCAGTAATTGGATCTGCCCATGCTCCTAATATAACCAGTAATTGGATCTGCCCATGCTCCTAATATAACCAGTAATTGGATCTGCCCATGCTCCTAATATAACCAGTAATTGGATCTGCCCATGCTCCTAATATAACCAGTAATTGGATCTGCCCATGCTCCTAATATAACCAGTAATTGGATCTGCCCATGCTCCTAATATAACCAGTAATTGGATCTGCCCATGCTCCTAATATAACCAGTAATTGGATCTGCCCATGCTCCTAATATAAGCAGTAATTGGATCTGCCCATGCTCCTAATATAACCAGTAATTGGATCTGCCCATGCTCCTAATATAACCAGTAATTGGATCTGCCCATGCTCCTAATATAACCAGTAATTGGATCTGCCCATGCTCCTAATATAACCAGTAATTGGATCTGCCCATGCTCCTAATATAACCAGTAATTGGATCTGCCCATGCTCCTAATATAACCAGTAATTGGATCTGCCCATGCTCCTAATATAACCAGTAATTGGATCTGCCCATGCTCCTAATATAACCAGTAATTGGATCTGCCCATGCTCCTAATATAACCAGTAATTGGATCTGCCCATGCTCCTAATATAACCAGTAATTGGATCTGCCCATGCTCCTAATATAACCAGTAATTGGATCTGCCCATGCTCCTAATATAACCAGTAATTGGATCTGCCCATGCTCCTAATATAACCAGTAATTGGATCTGCCCATGCTCCTAATATAACCAGTAATTGGATCTGCCCATGCTCCTAATATAACCAGTAATTGGATCTGCCCATGCTCCTGATATAACCAGTAATTGGATCTGCCCATGCTCCTAATATAACCAGTAATTGGATCTGCCCATGCTCCTAATATAACCAGTAATTGGATCTGCCCATGCTCCTAATATAACCAGTAATTGGATCTGCCCATGCTCCTAATATAACCAGTAATTGGATCTGCCCATGCTCCTAATATAACCAGTAATTGGATCTGCCCATGCTCCTAATATAACCAGTAATTGGATCTGCCCATGCTCCTAATATAACCAGTAATTGGATCTGCCCATGCTCCTAATATAACCAGTAATTGGATCTGCCCATGCTCCTAATATAACCAGTAATTGGATCTGCCCATGCTCCTAATATAACCAGTAATTGGATCTGCCCATGCTCCTAATATAACCAGTAATTGGATCTGCCCATGCTCCTAATATAACCAGTAATTGGATCTGCCCATGCTCCTAATATAACCAGTAATTGGATCTGCCCATGCTCCTAATATAACCAGTAATTGGATCTGCCCATGCTCCTAATATAACCAGTAATTGGATCTGCCCATGCTCCTAATATAACCAGTAATTGGATCTGCCCATGCTCCTAATATAACCAGTAATTGGATCTGCCCATGCTCCTAATATAACCAGTAATTGGATCTGCCCATGCTCCTAATATAACCAGTAATTGGATCTGCCCATGCTCCTAATATAACCAGTAATTGGATCTGCCCATGCTCCTAATATAACCAGTAATTGGATCTGCCCATGCTCCTAATATAACCAGTAATTGGATCTGCCCATGCTCCTAATATAACCAGTAATTGGATCTGCCCATGCTCCTAATATAACCAGTAATTGGATCTGCCCATGCTCCTAATATAACCAGTAATTGGATCTGCCCATGCTCCTAATATAACCAGTAATTGGATCTGCCCATGCTCCTAATATAACCAGTAATTGGATCTGCCCATGCTCCTAATATAACCAGTAATTGGATCTGCCCATGCTCCTAATATAACCAGTAATTGGATCTGCCCATGCTCCTAATATAACCAGTAATTGGATCTGCCCATGCTCCTAATATAACCAGTAATTGGATCTGCCCATGCTCCTAATATAACCAGTAATTGGATCTGCCCATGCTCCTAATATAACCAGTAATTGGATCTGCCCATGCTCCTAATATAACCAGTAATTGGATCTGCCCATGCTCCTAATATAACCAGTAATTGGATCTGCCCATGCTCCTAATATAACCAGTAACTGGATCTGCCCATGCTCCTAATATAACCAGTAATTGGATCTGCCCATGCTCCTAATATAACCAGTAATTGGATCTGCCCATGCTCCTAATATAACCAGTAATTGGATCTGCCCATGCTCCTAATATAACCAGTAATTGGATCTGCCCATGCTCCTAATATAACCAGTAATTGGATCTGCCCATGCTCCTAATATAACCAGTAATTGGATCTGCCCATGCTCCTAATATAACCAGTAATTGGATCTGCCCATGCTCCTAATATAACCAGTAATTGGATCTGCCCATGCTCCTAATATAACCAGTAATTGGATCTGCCCATGCTCCTAATATAACCAGTAATTGGATCTGCCCATGCTCCTAATATAACCAGTAACTGGATCTGCCCATGCTCCTAATATAACCAGTAATTGGATCTGCCCATGCTCCTAATATAACCAGTAATTGGATCTGCCCATGCTCCTAATATAACCAGTAATTGGATCTGCCCATGCTCCTAATATAACCAGTAATTGGATCTGCCCATGCTCCTAATATAACCAGTAATTGGATCTGCCCATGCTCCTAATATAACCAGTAATTGGATCTGCCCATGCTCCTAATATAACCAGTAATTGGATCTGCCCATGCTCCTAATATAACCAGTAATTGGATCTGCCCATGCTCCTAATATAACCAGTAATTGGATCTGCCCTTGCTCCTAATATAACCAGTAATTGGATCTGCCCATGCTCCTAATATAACCAGTAATTGGATCTGCCCATGCTCCTAATATAACCAGTAATTGGATCTGCCCATGCTCCTAATATAACCAGTAATTGGATCTGCCCATGCTCCTAATATAACCAGTAATTGGATCTGCCCATGCTCCTAATATAACCAGTAATTGGATCTGCCCATGCTCCTAATATAACCAGTAATTGGATCTGCCCATGCTCCTAATATAACCAGTAATTGGATCTGCCCATGCTCCTAATATAACCAGTAATTGGATCTGCCCGTGCTCCTAATATAACCAGTAATTGGATCTGCCCGTGCTCCTAATATAACCAGTAACTGGATCTGCCCATGCTCCTAATATAACCAGTAATTGGATCTGCCCATGCTCCTAATATAACCAGTAATTGGATCTGCCCATGCTCCTAATATAACCAGTAATTGGATCTGCCCATGCTCCTAATATAACCAGTAATTGGATCTGCCCATGCTCCTAATATAACCAGTAATTGGATCTGCCCATGCTCCTAATATAACCAGTAATTGGATCTGCCCATGCTCCTAATATAACCAGTAATTGGATCTGCCCATGCTCCTAATATAACCAGTAATTGGATCTGCCCATGCTCCTAATATAACCAGTAATTGGATCTGCCCATGCTCCTAATATAACCAGTAATTGGATCTGCCCATGCTCCTAATATAACCAGTAATTGGATCTGCCCATGCTCCTAATATAACCAGTAATTGGATCTGCCCATGCTCCTAATATAACCAGTAATTGGATCTGCCCATGCTCCTAATATAACCAGTAATTGGATCTGCCCGTGCTCCTAATATAACCAGTAATTGGATCTGCCCATGCTCCTAATATAACCAGTAACTGGATCTGCCCATGCTCCTAATATAACCAGTAATTGGATCTGCCCATGCTCCTAATATAACCAGTAATTGGATCTGCCCATGCTCCTAATATAACCAGTAATTGGATCTGCCCGTGCTCCTAATATAACCAGTAACTGGATCTGCCCATGCTCCTAATATAACCAGTAATTGGATCTGCCCATGCTCCTTACCATCTTAATACTATTTTCTCTTCCCTTCATCCACACTCTTAATAGACTTTCTCTTGATATAGCCTACTTCCCTTCCTGCGTGACCTCACCTCTCTTTAATTCCTTAACATTCTAATGTCCTTTTTTTATATTCTTATACTAACCTTTCTCTATCCCAGAATTTGACTGAAATTTACTATCTAGTTCTCTTGCCAGAAAAAAAGTATATGGCTTTTAAGAGCTATTACTTATTCTGTTATATACTTTTCATGCATCATTATGTAACATGCACATTAGGAACTCTCTTCTACCTTGTATATAATGTATGGTCAACTTTATTGCTTGCCTTTATATTTTCCTTATTTTTTTCTTTTATTATATTTCGCATATTGTACTGCTTTGTTATTGTCTAAATAAATGTAACCATTGTTCAGTTTTTTAATTCTGTTTAATGTGTACTGTGTAGCTTTTCTCTCTGGGCCTCCACTGAAAATGGGCACATACCCAGTTGGAATTTCCCAGTAAACAAATATCAAATAAATAAATACTAGATATGTAGTATTGTCCTTATTACTAGATGTGTTCAAAGCATTCAACACCATCTCACACCATAAACTATTACTAAAATTATCCTTCTTGGATCTTTCCCCTCCTCCCTCTCCTGATTTAACAATAGTCAAAGGGCAGCAAGAATATTCATAATTTCTGCCCATTATTGTAGGAGTGCCACAAGGTTCCATACTCAGGCACCTCACATATTTATATATGATCTACATACTGCTTCAAAGCATTACACGCGTGTACAATATGCAGATGACTCCACACTCATATACAGAGCCTCTAACCTACAAAAAATTCAAAAAATGACTAAAGAATCCTGTACATCCATAGAATCTTGGCTTGACAAGTCACAGCTCCTACTTAACCCCACAAAAAGAAATGACTATTTTTACCCCAAAAACATTCTCCTAAAGCAAAATTATTGTAAAAATCACTTCATTATAAAACACCCTTATTGAACAGGTCTCCTAACACCAAACTCTAAGGAATCACAGTTGATGGCAACTTTAAAATTGACATATACTTCCAAACATTTATTAGAAAAAGAAACACCAAAATCTTGGCCACTTGTATAGTACAAAACACTACCTAACAGACAGAGCTAAATAAATAATAGGTAAAGCCTACCTCCTATTTACCCTATTGTATTTATCCCCACTTTTACTAACCTACAAATACCTGCGCAAACAAAGCTGGAACAATGCTACAGTAAAATATCTTGCTTTACTGGAAATCACCATTTTAGAAGTCATTGCTGTTCTGCCCTTAACAAACTAAATTAGACTGAACGCCCACATCACCTCCACTATAGTCAGCTACTACTAACTCATGCTCTAATATACTAACCTGATAAGTATCTGGCACTGAAAGGCATGCTTCAAGACTTCCTCCCTACCAATGCTCTTCACTCTAAAGATAAACTCCTACTGTCTGTCACTAAAGCTCAGAATGCATCCTGTCTCTGTAGCTGTACATCTCCAGGATATGTATAATACCTTTGCTTCTTCCTCCTCTTTTACTATACCTCAGCTCTCATCTACTCTGTTAGCAGCCCTCCCTCTGTCTTCACCCACCCCGCATTCTACCTACGCCTCTCTTAACTCTTTTACAACTCATTTCATTCATATCTCCTAATTAAATCAATCATTTGCTTTCCACCCTTTGGAAATAACTCAGTACTCTGTACTGTGACTTCTATCCTGTTGCATAGTTATTTAACTATAGCCGTATAGAATATAATTAGTATAAGAAGCCTTAATACTTTATGTATGGTTACTACATTATCTATTTTGACATTGTAAAATTTATTGCAATTATAGTCTGCCTCGCATTGTTGATATTGTATAACATAAAATATTTTGTTTGTACTGCATGTACTAGAGCTTTCCTTCCTGGGCCACCACTAAGAAATGAGCCTTTGTGCCCAGCTTGACTACCCCATTGAACAAATATAAAATAAATAAATAAAATAAATACATTTGATTCAAGACATGGACTGTATGCTCAGATGGAAGCACATGGTAGGCATTGTGCTAAATGAGGCGATAACAGGATCATACGTGGGCATTTGGCCAGATTTTTAAAAAAGTTAATATAAAGAGCATTATATACAGTCATACATAAATAAAAGCATTAATCAAATCTTTAGGGTATTCAGTGTTAGACCCTGGGAAAATACAAAACATCAGTATACTATACTATATATGGAAATAAGAAAGATACAGGAGAGAATGCGATAAGTACTTAAAGAAGAAAGAGCAAACAATTGAGATTTTGTGAGCAGATGATAAAAAGACATGAGAAAATAAAATGGGATGAATCCAGTCACAATTTGGGGTTACTGAACTCAGAACAACTTGTATATGCAGGTCTAATATTTGAGCTATACAAGATCTGCGCAGACAACACACTGCAAATGTAAAAATTGTATGCAGGCAACAATTAAATAACATTATTACAGATGGTTAGTGAAAAGAAATTGGCATTGATTCTAGCTGTGCAACTAACTCAAAAGGATTTATAATTTTTCCATGGAAATGTTTAAACAAATATTTCTATACTTCTAGGACACTTGAAAAAAAATTCCTGCAAACAAGAGGCATATGCTGGATATATGATATTTAGAAAGAGGTTCTTGGCTACATATATTCTGGAAATGTAGGGCGTAGCTTCAGTACAAATATGAATTGAATAACATACTGAGTCTTATATTTGGAAGAGAATTTAACCTAATTTCAGAGATGTTTCTGTTGAGTTGGGATAACATAACATGTACTAAAGAGATTAAAGCATTGCTATCTTTTGTACCGATAGTATAGTAAATAAGACATAACTAGAAAATGGAAAATAAAAGTCAAACCAAGAAGAGATGTGTGAAAACGGATCATAGAGATTGAAATTATGGAACTATGAACTTCATAGTAAGGAACTAGGCTGTATGGGTTGCTGTACTGGAATATGAGCTTGAGGGGGATGTTGACAAAGTACCCAGTATCTTTATCTATTTAATAAAGTAGCTTCCAATACAAGACGAGAAGTCACTGGGCCAGTTACTAAGTCTTGTGGTAGAGTTTATCCATTATATGGTCATTAATTCATTCATTCAAGCAACAGAGACCTCCCAAGCTGAAATGCCATCAACCACCCCCCAACACTACCCAAATGACACATAGACCACACAATCAGTCTGCCACTCAACCTCAGCCCATAAGGCAAAACAAAGTACCCAACACACTAGTCATAGGTGACTCTATAGTCAGGCACACTAATGTCCCACTCACCAGGCTAAACAAAGAGAAAGTTACTGTCAGCTGCCTGTCGGGTGCCAGGATCTGCCACATAATGCACTCACTCAGGTCACTCCACAACAACTACAAATGCAACTCAGTCATTGTCCATGTTGGTGTGAATGACCTAAGATGTACATCCCTGGACTACATGAAAAGAGACATGTAGGAACTCTCGGACCTTGTAGCCCAGGCAGGTATGACCCTAGCCCTGAGTAGCATCCTGCCATCACCCAGAATGATGCCACAGTACAAGGACAAAATGATTGACTTCAACAATTGGCTACGCTTCTGGTGTCATTCTAAGGGTATCCAATATCTGTCTGCCTGGGACGACATGGTCAACAGACCACGATGCTTTGCCAGAGATGGCCTGCACCTGTCACCCCTGGGATTCTGGATACTGGCTAAGCCTCTTGCCACCCCTGTAGTGCCTTTTTTAGGCAAGGTTCAAATGCTAAATTCACCACCATAACAGGTACAACCAAGCAAACTCTGAGGGTAATGCTACTCAATGCTAGAAGTCTAAACCTCAAAATGCACTCACTAGAGGCACTCCTTAAAATGGAGAACATTGACATCTATGCTGTGACAGAGACCTGGTTCAAGGCTCCAGAGAGCACTCCTGCATTACCAGGCTATAATTCATACCACACCTTTCAACCACCTCACCTGGACCGAAACACTAAAGGCGGAAGGTGTCATTAGGGATATCCACACCTCCAGGCTAGTTGCTGAACATAATGCATCTGAAATTATCCTAGTGCAACTAACACTGGGCAAGACTGCAATCCAGGTTGTAGCTTGTTACAAATCCCCCACCATGCCCCAGGATTCCCACTCTTCATTTCTTAAGATATTGGAAAATATTAAGGTACAACCCAATACCTTAATTATGGGTGCTTTCAACTACCCCACCATCAACTGGGAAAACTACTCGTACCGACTCATTCACTCAATGTTTTCTGGAATTCATAAATTCCAATGCCTTGGATAAGCTTGTCCACACCCCCACCAGGGGCAGCAATATCCTGGACCTGGTCATTACCAATATGGGTAACTGGTGTTCCACGCCAGAGGTCAACTCCTCGCTGGTCAGATCTGACCACAAGGAATGGAAAATGTATGACTGCTGAATCTTACACAAATGCACTGTATAAACACAAACAGAACCAAGATGCTCCTCCAAAAAAGGAAGCCATCTGGTGGTCTCCTGTCATAAAAAAAAACTAAACACAGGGGGAATCTGTTTCAAAAAAAGAAATCCACCCCAAAAAAGGCCCATCTTAATACCCAGAAGAATGCAAGCCCCTGTAATCATGCCATAGGACCAGACAACATCCACCTAAGTAACATCTACATTCATAACCTCAATGGTGCACAGTGACAGTTATCTGGAATTTATAGATAAACACATTAACTGGGCATAAATCCTTATGTCATAAGATGGGCTAAAGATACTCAATTTCAAAGTCCTCAAGCAGGCCTCAAGCTCAATGCCAAAGTGCACTACCCCCCCCCCTCCATAAAAACAGTCTACCACTAAAACACCACATGTTGCATACTAAGTGTGATAGAGACAAGTGGACACAACCTTGAGGAGATGATAACCACCAGTCTCCTATCCTTTGATCACCACAATCCTCCTACTTCACATTCACCCACAAAGTATCATCATAGAAAAAAAGAAAAAGATTAAAAGAGTGTACTATCTCCTCTTCAGACCCATTATAGAGGACATAGGGACCATTAATGTCATATCTCACAAGACACACACAACAATTGGACAGAGACAGGAAATACCTCACTAAGCACTAAGAGGATTCCTCAAACAGATGCAATTGCAATTGACTGTCTCAAATATTCCAGCTCTACTACTAAACATACAAAGCTATGTCCCCAATGCTGTTGGACATGCTACTTAACTTAATCCCAATCTCTCTCCTCTGAACCACAAACAAGAAAACTAAAAACCTGTACAAAACCAAAAACAATGCAAGGGACAGATTCCTGTCTCAGAGGAGTGTCCCGTCCTCTGGAATAAACTACCCATTCATGTCAAGCAAAGCTCCTCATTGGCCCTCTAAGAAAAATCTTGATGACTGGATGGGAAATAGAAAATTCACCCTGGGGATCACTTCTGTGGCACTGCTTGACAGGGGCACAAGAAAATAATTTGATTATAAATAGTTAATCTGTGTGCTTACCTGCCTTTTTGTTTTGTTTTTTGTTTAATGAGCAATGTTAAATCAAACATAGGATTAAGACCGACTATAATATTTGATTATAGTATGGTATAAAAATATAATTATAAAATGGTTGTAGCCACAACCAGTGCCAAAATAACAAATGCATTGTGCATGGGGTTTGCACAGTATAGTATATAGAAAAGTGGGACCAGACAATATACCAGGTTGTATTCTTAACAATGCCAGTTATCAATATCCAAGCCTCTGCTTAAAAAAGTGTTCACTCTTATACTGTCCACAAGGTTTGTGCCTGATGCCTGAGAAACAGTCACTGTGGTTCTTTTACCAGCCTTATATGTAAAGCCAATGACTGTATTATAAAATAACTCATTTATAATCAATTTGGTTTATAAAAGCTGGGTCCTGTCTTCTGAATCTAGTAAGCTTTTTTGTAAAGGTTGCAGAGGCTATGAACTGTGGTCACTCCGTGTACACTGCTTCAATCTGACCAAGGCTTTTGATACTATCACCAAACTGGTATTGCTGAAAGTATAGACAAACTAACTGTAAACCCCTATGTTGTCCATTAGTTTGCAAATTTAATTTCCAAAAGATCAAAGGTTATGAAAATTGGCACCCTCCTTGAATGTATAATTGTCAATAATGGGGTGCCACTGGGAAAAGTGTTGGGCAGTCTGTCTTTTGGCATTTATTTTGCAGACATCTAATCTAATATGACAGAAGTGTGGTTCTTCACCTATCCATTAATACTAAACAGTTCTGGCAAGGGAGAAGTAAAATCTAGCCAGGCTAGAGTTTTCACTGTGAGATACTTTAAACCTCCTGTAATAGACACCCATGGGATCATTTAAGGACATCAGGTGTTTCAGCTATATGGCTTCTGAAGATCCATGACTTTGTACTTTGTACTTGTTTTAAGTCTTTATGGACAGGTTCTGGCCAATAATGTCAAACCTCACTAACCATGGACAAGCATGTTTCAGCCTTCTTATGACCTCTCCAGCACATCACAAGTGGACTGTTTGGCTATACTTTAGAAATACAGGGTCTTTAAACCCAACTGATGTCCATAATCATTAAGGTGTCTGCAAAATATCTCAACTAACAACCAAACCAAAGAGAGAAAAGGTCACACAGACAAACCAGTTACTTAAAAACTACAAGAAAAATCAAGCAAAGTGAGAGTTTTCACTGTGTGATATCTTAAACTTCCTGTAATAGAGGCCTATAGGATATTTGCTGCCACAAGTACATGAACTGTTTCAGCTATATGTCTTCTGAATGGCCATGACTTTTTCCTTCTTTAAGTCTTTATGGATAAATTCAGGTCAATAAAGCCAAAGCCCACTAGCTGTGGTCATGCGTGTTTTGGCCTGCTTATGACCTCTTCAGCATAGCATAAGTTGACTGGCTATATTTTAGAAACACAGGGTCTTTAAACCCAATTGATTTCCATAAAAATTAAGGTGTCTGCAAAATATCCCAGCTAACAACCAAACCAAAGAGTAAAAAGGTCACACAGACAAACCAATTAGTAAAAACTACAGGAAAAAAGTAGCCAAGCTAGATGTCCTTAAGCAGTCATTTGCATATATCCTGTGGGCCTCTATTACAGGAGGTTTAAGGTATCACACAATGAAAACTCTAGCTTAGCTAAGTTTTTCTTGTAGTTTTTACTAATTGGTTTGTCTTTTACTCTTTGGTTTGACTCCAGCAAGGGACAGAATATACAGATATCCAGTGTACCTAAAACTGTCTCAAACTAAATGCAGAAGACATGCAGTGGAGTAGCATTTGGCAGAAAAAGTTACTCCCACTTCATATGTTATAAATGGTCCTCCTCTTCAGACAGGTACAGGAATAAAAGACCTTATATATACAACTCTCACTCTCTCTGTCTCATTCGATCATCATGTTTCCTCTGCTATCAGAAAATGTTGCTGGCTGACGCAGATAAGTTATAGTAGAATATTTCCAAGATCCAATGAAGTCATCTTACCACTGTACAAGATCTTCTTGTATCAGACACATCATCAAATAAAACAACACCCTCCTCTTGGCATGTACAAATCCAAACATGTTACTCAATTGGAAATGCCAAAACAATTATAACAAAACTAAAGGCTTTAATACTTCAACTACTCTGAAATATTCACACAGCTCTTCTTAATTTCAGTAACCTACAGTTTGTTTCAAGGTGACCTGTGTCTCTGTTTTGAGCCATTAAAGACCCAGTCCTATTTGAAATCCTATTTCTTTACAAAATCACTAACTCTACAAACACCCACACCAGAAGACCTAAATCTATATCAGCAAATAAACAAGCCTCATTGGAGAGATAGGATGTTAAAATACTCCCTGCCAATGAAACAAGTTACCAATACAGATCAAACATTTTTTTACTTTAAGGCTAGTCTTTATGATCGGATTGGTAGCAACAGGGTTAATATGTATAGCCCAGTGTGATATGGGAAGTTTGCACTATTAAGTGCTTAAAAAGTGTTGCAAAAACTTTTAAATATGACTACATAAAGGTTTATATGGCTAGATATATTTTGGTGCCTTTGATTGCTTGCTTACCTAGTTTTGTTTCTATGATTCATTCATAGCCTATTCTATACCTCACATTTCTCTCTCATGTTCATGATCTCTTCTGTGGTATTTTTGGTCACTTTCTTCTTCTGTTCTTCTGCTTGTATTGGACTATTAATAATCTTGGCCAGTCCAGTTTTCTTAGCAATGTTATAATGCAGCAAATTAGATTTATTTCCCCTTGTGAATAAAAATTGTTTTTATTGCTCTGCCATGAACTCCAGCCTTCTCTGGAAAACAAAATTTGAACTGTACATATAAACTTTTTCCTCGGTTTTCTCAGGATTTCTACAGTTATGGCTTTGGCATCTTTCTTTATATCTCATTTGTTGGTATAGTTATTGTTGCTCTCATGTTTCCTCTTATATACTTTTGTTTAACATGCTCTGTGTAGTTTCTGAAATTATTGCATTGCCATTTTGCTTAAATTGCATACACAGGCATTGCTTTTTACACACCTGTGTTCATTTTTACTTCATTTTTGAAGGTTTATCTCATATTTCATACATATATTTTTAACCCTGCATTTAAAGTTGTTTTTCTGTGTCTTCTTGCTTATCCATGATTTTTCTACATCTAAATACTCCAGCAAAACATTCTGTATCCAACATTTTGCAGACTGTTTTCATGGGGCTGGTTACTTTGTTTTATTGAAACATCTACCACAGTGTCCTCTGTCATTTATAATGCTGTAATGCTGCTCTCTTTTCTGCAACATTTACATGTCTCCTTTGTGACTGTATTATTTACTTCACACACACACACACATATATATATATATATATATATATATATATATATATATATACACACACACACACACACACATATATATATATATATATATATATATATATATATATATAGTTCCCCTTTAAAACATCTAAAACCCCATAACGTCTACAATCATAACATTTCTTTGCTTCTGTTTTATTAGATTCATCTGTTGTGTCATCCTACCTTCTTTAGGAAACTGGTTACATCTAGACGCTTGTCTACTGTGATACATATCTCATTTAATGCTCTCCTTTTCTAATAAATCTTTGTTTGTATTATATGCGTCCTTACTATGTTGTTGAAATCATAGTTTCTAATTAAATACCCTTGGCCTAGTATAACACATCTCTCTGGAATCACATTCTTTCTTTCTTGCATTAATAAGCTATTTAACTTTTTTAACATTTTTCTTGGATATGAAGTTCATAGTTCATAGGTGAATATTAGGCTAACTGCCCTGAAGGACCATTTTAAGCCTAGCCAATAACCTAGGGTGGGAATTGAACCCTGTACTTTGTGCCTATGAGGTAAAGACTTAAGTAAACTGATTAGTAGGTCTAGTACATTTTGGAGTCTAAAACCAAAAAGGCAACATGAACAAAAACTGATTGAATCAAAATAAAACCAATGAGAATAAAAAGTAGAAAAGAATCAGATAACACAGCAGGACATGTAAGAATCCAACTTTAATCGAGAGGTAAGCACTTTACGATTATCATTGGTTTTATTTGGATTGAATCGGTTTTTGTTCATGTTGCCTTTCTGGTTTTCGATTTGTGTTTTGGGTAGACACTTGAAACATGGCAGAAGGTGAAGATTTTCAACTTGACTATAATCCGGAAGGCTATGGGAGTCCTAAATCTGATCGGTTACATTGAAAGTTTTGTGTGGAAAGTAATCCTTTGCTATGTTTAAGTGTTACAGTATGATGAACAGGTGAATATAGAAGGATTTATGAGTTTATTTATATAGAGATCTTGAAAACAACTTATATAAATATAAACATTTACAAAGGCAATTTCTTCATTAAGAAACCTTGTAAAAAGAATAATTTGCTACATAAATCAAGTATGCATCCTAGACATATTTATAAAACCATTGTTAAAATACAATTCATTAGAGCATCTAGATTAAACAATGATGAAGTGTTACAGCAGAGTTATAATGATTTACAAGATGATTTTATTAAAATGGGGTATTCGGCATATGAAATTAATAATGCTAGAGATGGTTTGCTCTCCTAGAAATACGAATGCTAAGGCTTTTTCTCGAATAATGCCGATGAGAATAAGTTTCTCTTTCTGCACCTGAACAAGTGCACCCTAAAGTTATGCTTACTTTTTCCAGTGATGTCAGTTATATGTGACATTGTGAAGTTAGGTTATGAGCATAAGCAAGAAAAGAAGGTTTTGTCTGAGTGCATAGGAACTTCCCCATGCAACTCATGTAATGCATGCCAGTATGTACATCCTACATCTTGTTTTATCCACCCTTATACAGGTATTTGTTATGATTTTAAGTTTTATGCTGATTGTAGAAGTACTGATTTGGTGTACTTAGTACAAAATAGTTTTATGTTCACATTTTTATGTAGGAAAAAACATTCATTCCTCTTTAAGAGAATACAGAACACATTTGTAATATTCCAAAAAATAAATTGCCTGATGCAGTCGCTAAACATGTTAGTATGTTTGGAAGTTCACACTCCTTTAAATTTTATGTATTTATTAGTACAAGTTTGAGAGGAGGAGATTATGTTACACAGAATATGAGATGGATTTT
This sequence comes from Protopterus annectens, assembly GCF_019279795.1. Classification (NCBI taxonomy): domain Eukaryota; kingdom Metazoa; phylum Chordata; order Ceratodontiformes; family Protopteridae; genus Protopterus; species Protopterus annectens. Next base: position 1,442,202,252 of record NC_056746.1, on the reverse strand, counting down.
GATGTTGCAAGCAGATAAGTTTGGCTTGAATGACACTGTATCTTTAAAACCAGCACTGAAATTACATGGTTTGAATCATTGAACTAATTGATTCCCTTATTTAAAGGGCTTGGTTTTATTGATTTTATGGTCTGATGAAGTGCCTGAAGGCATGAAAGCACTTACCTCTTGATTAAAGTTGGTTCTTTTCTATTTTTTATTCACATTTTGGAATCTGTCTTCTTGTCCTGAAACAATTTCTCAAATGTCATATAGTTGTTCTCCTGCCACATGAAACAATACAACAGGTAATCTATCATCTCTTGTAATACTTAATGATTTTTGCATAGTTCTGAAATCTGGCTACTCAATTTATGCAATGCAGGCTTCATAATCTATTTCAAATATTGGCAAGCTAAGAATCTCTATAGACATCATTCTCATTCTCCATGCTTAAACTTTAATGATTTTTAGTATTCTCTTATTAATGCAAAAGCCTTTTATCGTGTGCATCCCTGTTACAGTAGCAGTCATTTTGTAAATGTGTAAAATCCACTGAGACTTTTCCTTACTGTAGTCGTCTATTCATTTATTTTTTTCTACATTAAAAAAAGCAAACTTGCAAGTACATATAATAATGAAACAAAGTTTACTGTGAGTTTATGCTTTTTTTCCTTAATGAACAAAATAATTGTAAATTTTGTACTGTCTGAGGCTTTGGAGAAAGTATAAATCAATGTAATTCTTTACACTGGATTTATTAGTGAAGATTCCCAGACAAAGATATGAGAGTCTGTGATGAGCAAGTATAAAGTAGGAAAACCAGACCAACAACGGCAGGAAAAGCAAAATTTTAATACATTAAAATACAATAGAAATCCGCAAGCTTTCCGGTGCAAAAAAACACCCTTCCTCAGTGTGATATAAAACTCTCATAAACTTTATACTTTAATTCAAAGGCACAGCCAGCCAATAGAAAATATGCATAAATTAACACACCTTGAAAACTAATTAAATCTAAACTCTCAATTTCATTTGCTACATTATAAAAATACATTTTATGTATATAAACATTATAAACAACATTTTATTACATTCTCATTTGTTTTCCTTTTAATATTGTTTTTTATACTTATATAATCATATAATCCTGGGGCTTTATCTAAGTATCCACCTATACTCAGCTATATTTAATTTATTTCTATTGTCACCTCCTCTTTCATTAGGCTACACTATCTGAACTACCTGAAACCAAATTTAAGTTTGTTGCTATTATCCATACAATGCTTTGCCAAAGCATTAGTTTGCACATTCCATTTAATATCAGACATATGTTCTGCTATTCAATCTTTCAGTCTCCTGCTGCACTTTCTTATATAAAACACTGTACATGCTGAGCAGGTAGCTAAATATACTACATTTTCTGTAGTGCATGTTGCAAAGCATTTTAGTTCAAAAGTTCTAAAGTACCTGGATGTTTAAATATTACAGGATATTTAAATATTACATGCTTCACTATATGCTTCAAATTGCTACAATTTAAACAGGGATATGAACCAAATTTAGAAGTACATATTGATTTCTTAATAGTATGCATTTCTTTATAACATAATTGTTTCAATTTTTTTATTTCTTAAAAGAAAAGTGAGGGGTATGGCCCACCATATTAGTTATGTCTGGGTGGGCACTCAAAATGGTCCAGTTATTTTTAATAATACCCAAGACTTGACTAGTTCTAATATTAAAGTTAGTAGCATATCTTGAAGGGCCATTATCTAATTTATCCTTATTTCTATTGGATGGCCATGTCTTTAAATTAGAGTATAAATGTTATTGTTTATTAGAGTTTTATATCACACTGAGGAAGGGTGTTTTTTGGCACCTAAAAGCTTTGTGGATTTTTATTGTTCTTTCATGGATTAAAAATTTTCTTTTCCTGACATTGTTGGTCTGGTTTTCTACTTTGTAATCCAATTTGCTGATGACCCACATTTACGTGATTTACAATCCTTTTTGCTGTCACTGATGAGTAAGTCTCATCAAAGGCATGTCAAAAATAAAAGGATGGGACTCACTTGATAGGAGTGTACCCACTTTAGTATCTGAGAAACTTTACAGCCCATGGAAATATATTTGTTTTTCAAGACCATTTTGAAGTCAGCCCTTGGCTGATATTTATTGACTCTTTACATTCAGGAGGGTGTGGGATTCTCAAAAAGAACTACAGACATACCTGTCAACTGTTCAGATATTCACACAATATCCAGATTTTTACCTCATATGTTTGGTCTGTTCCTCATCAAATTTGTGATTTTCTGGAAAATCAATGAGAATTGAAGTCACGAAATAATGACAGACAATTCAGTTTCAGACTTATCTGAACTGATAATTTTGAAAGGAAAGGGCCATTAGGCAGTAGTCAAGTAAGAAGTGTACAGTGACACAGGGAGTAGAAGTACTAAATCTTCAGTGTAAGACAAAATGAGTTAACTTGTCACTGCTGAGAGAGAGGATGAAAAACTAGATTTAGAAACATGGAGGGGAAGGGTAATGGAAATGTGTAATCAGCTGTGGTGCAAATGGAGAGTTTATTAGGGAAGTAATGCCATGGCAACTAGCTTTACACTGACTGTCTTTCTAATATGACTGCTGCTTAAGTAATGAGTATCAGTGGAACAAACATCCAAAGTTAGTCTCTGCTGATAATCGAGGCTGCTTAGATTAGTTTGTTAATTGGCCAGTTTTATCACTATAGAATTGTATGCATGGTAAGTTCCTGATGGCTACCTCATCTCCAGCTATACTAACAGTAACGCTAATAATTACACATTGTTTAATGGCTATTGACTACACTTATGTTTACAGCCAGAACAGCACATGATGCCAGTTTTTTCATACTAATGCCAATTGTTGTTCTAGATCGCTTGCTTATATGACTTTGCACTTTTTGCAGCATTAGATTCTGCCTGTTTTTACTAGACTTCCTCTCAAAAGGGATCATGGATCATAGGAATTTCAGTGCAGGTACAGATAGGCCGAGGCTTTCTTAGCTAGCAAGGTGATCATGTGGGAAATTGGGTGAAGATACTGGATAATTTCTTCACAGATGCAGTAATGATCAATAATTTCTACTAAAAAATATTTATGTTTAAACGTACAGACAGTCAATGAGATAAGCATCTACAGGTGTTCCATGGTTGCTTAAATTGTGCTAACTTCTCATATAGATGATAAAATGTTTACTATCATTTTCACAGTAGCTAACTTTCAGTCCTTACACCAAGAATGAACAAGCTTTAAAGAAAGTAACTTAATATTTCTCAGACTGACAGCTATAAATAATTGAGAGGGAAGTGTGCAAAATATGGCTTATTAGCCATATGCTACAAGATTTGATGGAGTTAGTTAAAGAGATATAAGGCTGTCAGGGACCATAAGTAACCTTTCATTTATACAACAGGCCATTGAAGTAGGAGTTTGAACAGAAACTGGGTGGAGTGCAAGATGGAGCTGTTCTCCAGATTCTACAGTCCCCTAGACTTACTACTAGCAGATCCTGATCTTAGTACATTATATTCCATGCTCAGATCATTTTATTAAGGACAACTTATACAAAAACTAAAAGTATCACATATTTGAAAAATGATGTAGAAAAGAACTGTTTGTGCCACAAAAGATTTATGAGCAAATCCAAAAGGCAGATAAGCTAGAACTTCAGTGGGGCTTCGATCCATTAGTTAAGAATATTTTTAGAGAGTAACTAAGGCTTTGTTTTTTTTATAATTAAGAAAATACTCATAACATTTATTACAAACTGTAAAATATTTATAAACTCTCAATTCTATAGATCATAAAATGAATTTTAATATTAAATGTGGAAGGAAACATTGCTGTATACAGGATAAGATGAATAAATAACAAATTTAAAGAAACAGTAATTGTAACTTGGAAGTTTGGTAGGATCATTAATCCAATCAAATGATTATAGAGAGTAAATATATGACTAAAGACACATAAGTTGGCATATAAAAATGGGTGTCTGTCTTATGGTCAAGTGTTCTGGTGGTTGTCGAACACATGATTGTACATTGCCAGTCTTTGCACAATGCAATACTAGAATACAGCAATGCCTGGAAATTTGGCCTTTCTACACTGTGGTGCAGCCTCACAGTTGGTATATATAAGTTGCACTGGAATGGGATGCAGGGGCCCTTGTTCTCCTTAAGTTTTTTGTTTGTTTTTGTTTTTCTTCAGTTATGCTATAACTTTTAATGAAGTCATGTTTCTTGTCCTCTTCTTCAACAAAAAGCTGTTTGAACAGTGATTTTATGAACAATTGTCATATACAATTTTAATACATGAATCATCAAGTTTAAAAAAAATAACATTTCCTACTACATGCAAGTATAAAAATTGCTGCAAATATTGTTTTAATGATATACATGATGTTTTCCAGTAATACAATCTACTTTGTCTTTTTCACAATCCCAGCATTTTAAGAAATGTATTGCATTCTTCTTCAGAGCTACATGCTGTGCAAATTATTCTTTTGTGTAGCCTTTCTGGGATCCATTATGCTTTATTTAATACTTTAAGTGTGTATTTTGCCAAAAGTGAATAGCTTCAATGTAGTATATTAATTTAAGGCTTTTTGCTGAGTTGATGTGAGTTAACAGTTTACTTATATCTAGATTCCACTCATCCTAGCTATTCTTAAGCACTGCATCATATTTTGTTCAGTGTTTATGGAAGAATTAAATATGCCAAGGTTAGAGGTAGAGGAGGTTCAAATACTAACAGATAGGATAGGAGGAGATGAGATAAAAGTTGTGATGTATAAGTAATCTACAGGAGAGTCCCCAGGAACAGACGGTATTCCAGTGGAAGGTTGGAAGCTAGGAGGGAAAAAACTGGTAAAGATCTGGAAGGTTTTGTTTAACAGTATTTTAAGTGGAGGAGAAGCACCAACACCCTGGAAGAAAGCAGTGGTAGTTGTAATACACCATGAGGGTAAAGACTCATCAGATTCAGCTTCATACAGGCCCATTTCAATGCTAAACCATGATTATAAAGTGTTCTTGTCTATAATGGCTAAAAGAATGGCAAAAGTAATGCCAAAATTGATAGATATGGACCAATGTGGTTTTGTGTAGGGGAGGCAAACATTTGACAACATTAACAGAGCACTGATGTTCCAGAGGGAAGTACAATGTAAGGCAATACCATTGTTGTTGGTGGGTCTTGATGCAGAGAAAGCATTTGACAGACTAAGCTGGGACTTTATGAGCAGGGCAATGGAAACATTTGCATTTCCTGAAAAAAATATAAGGTTGATTAGGAGGATATATGAGGGATTGGAGGCAAAAAATAAAGGGGTCTATATTATAACATCGAAGTCTTACAACTTTGAATGTTATAATATAGAATGTTTCGATCGAAAGACCATAACATCGAACACTCAGAATAGCAATTTTTTTCCCAGGGAAAAAATTTGCTGTTCCGACAAACATACGTACAACAAGTACACCAAAATAAATAATCCACACACATACACTTCACAAAACCCTACACTAAACCATACATATACTACTAGCTATCCACTTATCTTAACCCAACCCTAACCCTATGGTCCATAACTACTGCACACTCACCTTACCTGCTCCTTAACCCTAAGGTCCCTAACTATCGCACACTCACCTTACCCACTCCCTAACCCTACAGTCCCTATCGCATACTCACCTTACCCACTCCCTAACTGTAAGGTCCCTATCACACTCTCACCTTTGTTCGCACACTTACCTTAAACCGGTCCCTAACCTTCGCTCCACAGTCGAGGAAATAGCAAAGCTGCAGAAACGGACCACCGAATACTTTCCCTAGGAAAGTATTTGATATTCTGCAGCTTCGCTATTTTCAGCGTTCGGTACATAGGGTTCGATATTATAACATTCAAAGTTTTAAGACTTTAATGTTATAATATAGACCCAAAATAAAGTGGGTGGGGTCCTTTCTGAAAATTTCTGCTTGAGAGAGGAACCAGGCAGGAGTGTCCTCTTTCCCCCTTTGTAATTTTTATTAAATTTAGAACCATTGGCAAAGAAAATAAGGGACTCAGAAATTCAAGGATATAATTGGTATGGTAGTCAAGAAAAGCTGGCTCTTTTTGTAGATGATACTTATATGAGCAGTTTCCTAATGAACTGGTTGATGAAAGGCTGAGTGGTTTAATTTATTCATTGACTTTATATGAAAGGAAACTGCTCCGGTCGAAATTTTATAAATTAGAAAGAGATAAAACAGACTTTCTGCAAGGTCATGTTTTTATATAGCCGAGAGTCAAAGAATTCAGTATGAATGAACCAGCTTCGACTTCGTACATTACTGTAGCACCCACTACATAGGTGCATAGGTGTATACTAGGCTAATGGCCCTGGAGCCTTTACAAGTCTAGTCCATAGGATTACCCTGACATTGTGCCACCAGACCTTACATCCTAGTGCCTCTGTTGAGTAGAGCCACTGGAGTGATCCCTGGGGTGAATTTTCTATTTCCCATCCACACATCAAGATTTCTCGTGAAGAGGGCCAGTGAGGTTCCATAGCATGGGCAGTCTCTGGGTTATGACCCTGCCCCTCCAGCACATTCTGTTGATTGTGGTAATGAGGTTGAGGTTTCTAGAGCATGTGGTGTGGAGGGATTAGGGTTTCTTTAGATGGAACATTCTAACAGAGCTGGGTCAGACATGGCTTTGTAAGTCAAGCAGGGATCATCTCTAAGTAGGCGATATTAGACAGAGAATAGTTGGAGTTTTTTGAATCTGTCCATATAGGACAAGTGATTAAGGCCTAGGATCCTCTTTGTGGGGTACTTTTACAGCCTCTCCAGTTGTTGCAGGTGTCTAGTAAGGTACATGCCAACTTGGGCATTGTACTTAATGATTGGCCTAATGAGGAAAGATTAGAGGGAGACAATGACCTCTTTCTTCCTGGATGCAACACCCTTAGTAATGAGATGTGCCACATAAAAGGACTTTCTGACCACAGTGTCAATATGGTGGTCAAAAGAGAGGTTGCTGTCAACCTATGTTCCCAGATCTCTTATAACACCTTCTGTGTTCAGTGGACTACCATTGATGTGCTAATTCATGGGAACTGGGTTTTTCTCAAAGGGGATGACAACACATTTTTTGGCATCGAACTTAAGGCCATGGTTCTGACACCAGTCATTGGTTTCAGTGTGGCCTTTCTGTAGGATGTCAACATCACTTGGGAAGTTAATAATGTCTCTCAACTTGCAATCATCTGCAAACTTTGTCAGTCATAGTCCCTTCATGTTGGCCTGGACTTAAGAGAAGTAGATATCAAACAGGATAGGACCCAGAACCGATCCCTGTGGGACTCCACTCATGACTGGTCAGCAGTCTGACTTGGAGTCAGCTATTTTCACACTGTGGGTTCTATCTGGGAGCCAGTTTGCAACCCACCTAGTGATATAGGGGTTGATGCCTAGCTTAGTGAGTTTTTCTATGATTCCTGAGTGGGGAATGGTATCAAAGGCTTTGGCCAGATCAAAGTAGGCTATATGAAACACCTTGCCTTCATCCACAGCTCTGGTGGCTGACTCAAAGAAATCGACGAAATTGAGCAGGCATGATCTACCCTTCACAAAACCAAACTGTGTGGGATCCAGATTTTGAAGATTCCCTATATCCTTGTTTATTAGGTCCATGATGACGTGTTCCATAGCTTTGCATATCAGACTTGTCAGGCTAATTGTGCAATAGTTCCCAGGGTCTGTAGTTGCTCTTCCTTTGTGGAGAGGGATGACTATAGCAGTGCACCATTTGGTAAGGACAAAGCCTGAGGTGAGGTTGTGATTGAACAGGGCACATAGGTGAGGTGCCAGTTCACTCTGTAGCTCATGTAGAACACAGCCAGGGATATTGTCATGTCCCATAGAAGCTGTATTCTTGGCCTTGGACAATGCTGTTTTAACCTGTGCAGCAGTAATACTGGCTGCTTGGCAATCTACTGGTATTGTGATTGGTCCTTTGGGGGGGGGTAAAGTTGGCACTGAATCTGTTGGCCAGTATATTGGCAATATCTGTTGGCTCGCTATAGGAGGTACCATTGTGCAGCAGCTCAGAGCAAATCTGGCTATTGCCATGGAGATTCTTTATATAACTATAGCATTGTAGTTGTCTTTGCTATCTGCTGAAATTCTGTTTTCATAAGTCTTTAGAGGATTTGATGAGGGATCTCAACTTTTTGTTGAGGCTGATAAGGGTGTTTTTCCAGTCTTGGGACTTCACCTTATTCCAGATCAGTTTCCTCTGACATTCATGGGGAAACCAACAGTGACAGCAGGAGTGGTATGAACTGTTTGAGCCTTTCTAGTAACAATGTTACTAGTGAAGCTCATTTGCTACCTAAGAAGGATAGTGGAACTAAGAGAAAAGACACTGCACCACCAACAATAGAGGTCACTATCGCACCACAAAAGGAAAGCAGAAAAATTGCTGAAGAAACCTGTGCATCTCTGAACGCTGACACCAACTCATCACGTTCATTCAAAGGTGATATAGCTTTCCAGGTTTTTCCTATACCTCTCCACAATGAAGTAAATCGAAGTTTACAGTCTCCAAGAGAATATCCTACAAACAAGGGGAGAGTGAAATGGAGGATACCACAGTAGCAAAGAGAGCCGCACACCATAAAGATGTGGCAGGGCATGATAATCCACTGATATGGAATATCTCGTCCAAACAATTGAATTACAGTGAGTGCTCTTTGTTAAATAAAGATTTTACATTTGTACCGTCACAAGAAGTGAAGCTAACTGAAGCTGTCCTAAATTTAAAAATGTTCGTGAGAACCATTGGTCTAAAGCTGCTTTTTGGCAACATTAATTCAGTAAGTAGTTTTAAAAAAATGAGTTCATTTATTCCCACTAGTCATCCCATATTAGAGACTTTTAGCAAATTTGTGAATCTGAACTGCATACTGCATTGAGCCATAAGAATAATAAAAACTATATGAATTTAAATAGTAATGAATGGGAAGTGTTACAGCACCTTAAGAATGAGTCATCTATTGTTATTAAGGCCACTGATAAAGGAGGACCGAGAGTAATTATGGACCGTGATTTTTACATCAATTCTATGAATAGCTTGTTAAATGATGACAAAGTATATAAAAAGATACCTGGAATTTACATAAATACAATTCTATCCAGAATATATAATATATTGTATGATTGTTTGTTATATGGATGCTATGACTATGACATGTTTAAATATTTTTTGTTTGATAACCCTATTGTTCCAGTGATACATGGACTTCCAAAGGTACACAGAGATCCATTATGTCCACCATTCAGACCCATAGTTTCAGGTCATGGATGGTTGTCAGAACCCTTATCTATATACATTGAAAAAATGTTAAGACCAGTAGTAAACAGGAATGTATATATCTTAAGAGACATAGAACAGTTTTTGAATGATCTGTATAGATTTTTATATGAAACAGACGTAAGTTTTACACTTGATGTACATTCTCTTTTTACTTTGATTCCTAATGTGAAGGGTTTAGATATGTTAAGGACTTATTTATCAGAACAAGAACTTTAACACACAATTCTATAGACTTATTATGTTTACTTATAGAAACAATACTTGAAACATTGTATTTTTATTTGACCAGAGTTTATATCTGCAGAAAGAGGGTGTAGCAATGGTTACACTCTCTGCAAACAGTTACACAAACCTTGTCATGGCCAAATGGAAGAATGATACTTTCTTAGGGACCCATAGATTAGAACATGCTGTTTTTATAGGTGTTTTGTTGATGACCTTTTCCTCTTATGGGATGGGTCTGAACATGATTTATCTGTATTTTTCAGTTATTTGAATGATAGTAAAACTTTTTTAAAGTTTGATATGAACTTTTTGTGGAATTAAGTTAATTTTCTTGATGTTAAAGTATAAGAAACCTGATAATTCCATCTGTACTATGATTTATAGGAAAGAATGTTATAGGAACAACTTATTATATAGAACTAGCATGCATCCCAACCACATTTTCAAGAATGTAGTGAAAGGACAAGGATTCAGAATGTCGAGATTAAACCCTGATGATGAGAAATTTGATAATGCTTTAAATGATTTAAGAAGCAGGTTAAGAGAAAGGGGTTATAAGAAACAAGATATAGAAGGGCCACTATCTGATATGAACATACATAGGTCCACCATAGCTAGACCATATTTTTCAGAAGTAGAGAGATGTTTAGATAACTCAGTTAAGCCTATTTCTGATACAGTATGTATACCCATGCATGAACAATATTAATGTTATAACAGTTATTGTGAAGAAAAAAACTGGTCCATATTAACCAGTGATCTGGCCATTAGGAAAGTTTTGGGGGACAAACCTAAATTTTCATTCAAGAATAAGAAAATTTTGAAACAAATGCTCTGTTATCCCAAGAATGGGATTTTAGATCAACAGAGAGGGCTACCATTGTTTACATCTCCATGCAATAAATGTAATTTTTGTAGTTATATTGATTCCTCTAGTGAATTTTTACAACCTGGTTCCAACAAATTTTTTAAAGTTAGTGTGAGAGTTACTTGTGATATCAGTAATGTAGTCTGTTTAGCTGTTTGTTCTTGCAGGATGTTTTATGTAGGCAAGACAAACAGACAGTTCAGGGATAGAATAAGGGAATATATATATAAATATATATATACATATATATATATATATATATATATATATATATATATATATGACATAAAGAGAGTGTGTCTTACTAATGCACTAGCAAAACACATACATAATTGTGGGCATACACATTGAGAAAGTCACTATTGGTCGGGGGGGGGGCACAGAGAACAGAACTGAGGTTTCAGAGGCCAAATAGATTATTAGGCTGGGGGCTGATGCTGGCTATGACCTTAATGACCACTAAAACCTCTTTTGAAAGACAGGCCATTAAGTAAACTGAAACTATTATAGCATTGTTTTATGCTGATGTTGCTTTAAATCTATATGAAAGGAGATGTCTGAGAGGTGTGGACCTTTGTAATTGGTTGTGATTGTATATTTAAATGATATGTGTGAGTGGCTCCCTAACACATTGTCGAAAGTTCAAATCTCTGAAGACAATATGGCAGAGACCATATCGCTGAAGATTTGAATTGCCGACAATTGTGTATTGGGATTGCCGTAGAGTGCGAAACCCAGGATTTGCCATTTTCCTCACTGTAGTGCGACCAAGGAGTTGGTATATTTAAGTTGTAGGGGGTGTGGGCCCCTGAAAAAATGTACAGGTAAGTTGTTCTGTGTTTTTATCACTTTTTAAACACTTCAAATCCTCAGCAATATGGTCTCGGTCATATCGTTTTTGGAGATTTGAACTTTCAGCAAAGTGATAGTGATCCATGTGAGTCACAGTTTTTAAACATCTGATGAAGCAGTTTTCAACTACTTCAGCACTTATGTATTAGATCAGAATAAATCTTTTATACTGCCCCATTGTTTGATTCAGTTTTATGGGGTTTTGGATATTATTTGATACCTGACAAAACCAGAAAGAGATATTATAGTGTTTTAGAACATTTTGAGACAGTTTCAAATCTTTTTGGGATACGAAAGTAATGAAACTAAAACAAAGGCAATAGCGGTAAATCATGTACTCACACACAAATTGGTTCAGCAATATCCTTATTTATGGGAACATGATAAAATAAAGTATTTAGGAGTATGGCTTAAAAATGATTTGGGTGTGGCAGCTAAAGATATGTACTAAGAGACTAAAAAGATAATACAAAAACTGAGAAAATGGAAGCTTTGTTATATGGATATGGATAGCAAGATGCAAACAATCAAAATGTTTTTAATCCCTTTAGTCTTATACACAGATCAGGCATAGATTTATTAACCAGATGAAAAATTGTGGATAGCAATTAATAAAGAGCTGAAAGATTTTATCTGGAAGGGGAAGACGGCAAGAGTCAAGTTGGATAAGCCGATTCTTCCAGTAAAACAGGACAGATTGTGATTAGCCAATTTGAAGGGGTATTTCAGAGATACAGTTATGGTTTCTACACATAGCACAAGCAGAAAATTAAAATTCAAAATGGAAAGTGATGATGCTGAAACAGTGGGGAAGCTCAAGAAACAAGGAGAGATTGGGATTTTGGATGCAGGCCTTTAAGATGAATAACAATAATCATACAGAATATTATAGCCATAAAGTAGCAGAAAGTATTCTAAGAACTAAGCAAAAATGGGAATGACGAAAGGAGATTCTACAGATAGGGATGACTGCAATTACGGATATGAACAATAGGCAAGAGGGGGCTGGAATTTATTGGAGAAAACTGGCAAAGGAACCAAGGTATTGGGAACAAATAACTAGAGAGGGAAAGAGGATAGAATGGGAAGACGACAAGAATTTATTTGGACTGCAGGTTAGAGATTGCCTTCCTTATCAAGGATTGATATCAAAGTATAGTCGTAGAGAAAGAAATAGGGGGGTCCTAAATGAAAGTCCTGCACTGGTGAAGGTTTTAGTGGAATCTAGAACAGAAGCTGCCATTAAAAAAGGAATAATTAGTAGAGCATATAAAATATTGCATGATAACTGTAAGAATCAATCAGATGAGGTTAGAAAGGATTGGGACAAAAGACTGAATAAGCAATTCAAAGAAACAATGGGAGATATATGCATGTCTCCCAAATATGCAAAACATCTAGAAGATTTAGGATTTTTGCTTGGAAAAATTTTTACATGGATATTTTTATACCCCAAGTGGACTCCAGAGAATTTTATCTCAGGTAGACAGCAAATGTTGGAGGTGTAGAAAGAGGTAATTTGGAACATATTTTCTGGGAGTGCCATGAATTGGCAGACTTTAAGGATTCCCTGTGGGATGCACTGTCAGAGATGCTGAGTAGGCAGATTGGTATGATGAGAGAGATGAGTTTTCTGAGCTATGATTAGAATCAGAATTGCCTAGACATGGTAAGGCCTTGCTGTCTTATGGTGTCTGCCAAAAAAGCAATTACAAGAAAATGGAAATCTAAGTCTCAACCGACTATATTAGAAGTAGTGAATGCAGTAACAGAGATAAAACAACTGGAACTGAGATCTTTAGAAAAAGAGTAGGATCAAACTACACAGGAAAAAATGGGAATTGTGGGAACAATATATATGGGGAGGAATGAGGTTTAAAAGAAGGCAGGACTTAAATGATATAGGTAATGTTTGACTGAAAATGATTGGATAGATTGTAAGTGATGTACAATGTTTGCAACTGGGAGTGTGTCAGTATCATTTGTGATGTAAAATGCTTGCAACAAGGATTGTGTCAGTATGGTTTGTTTTCATTTATATAAATGCATGATTGCTTATGTCATAAATGTTTACTGAAGATGTTTCATGTTTAAAAAAGGGGAAGGAATTGACTGATGTAATGTTGTTTAGGTTGTATGATATATAGCAATATATATATATATATATATATATATATATATATATATATATATGTATATATATATATATATAATTTGTAGTCATTTAAAGCTGTTTTAAGTGTATTTTTTTTACTGTTTTTGCCTTATCTTTTCAAAAAAACAAACAAAAAAAAATTCCTTGGTTCCCGCCTTTCTAAGCTAGTATAGTTCAGTTTTCAGGCTAGTGCTGAATTCAGGGCTGTGATACTAGTTTTTGAGTTGCCCATACCTTACTTAGATAGAAGGAAGTTTCTCTGTTCACCTGTGAGAGAGGGGAGCTTTGAGAAATCTATCTGTTCCTGGAGGAGTGGTTCCAGCCCAAAAGTTAGTAGTTTATTGGCCATTTTTTGGCTAATTTCTATCTCTTTCATTTCCCTACTATAAAAACCGCGTTTGCATGGTTTTGCGCACCAGGCAGTGCCAGTTAGCTATGATTAAATTATTCCCGGCTCCACTAAGTCTCCTCTTCGGTTTTTCCCTTGAAACTAGTCTAACTCTCAACCTAAGCACTCAAAAAGCATCTTACAGCCCAGCACTTGCTCAGACCTAATAGCAAGCACTAATATACCCTGACATTTATTGCCCAGCAGGGCAAGGCTCTTTATTCACCCCTCACCAACCAAGCGACTAAGCAGCTCACCCTAGTATTCAGGCATGACCAAAGGGCAACTTCAGGTGCACTCTCCAGACCAGCTGGTGAATCTGTGTATCCTGAGGCAATGTTACAACTGCCTCATGTACACAGACAACCCTCTCCTCCTACCACAAAACACTAACATATGCAAGAGATGCAATTATACAGCCAAACTGGAAGCTAATCTGTCTCCACCCAAGACTGGAACAGACAGTCAAGAGGAGAAGGCTAACACTTGCACCACAACTCCAGCTGCACAGAGACCTAAAACAGCATTGGCAAAAAATACACATAAATATACAAAATCATAGTCAGAGGCTCTAAATAAATACCTGCAAAAGCATCAGAGCCCTCCAAAGCAGACACCCAAACAACCTGCACTTCCTGTCACAAACCAGACAACACATAAAACACAAAATCGGTGTGCCGCACAATCACAGCCTTTAAAGTAAAATAACATACCCAACATACTAGTAATAGGTGACTCTATAGTCAGGCACACTGACGTCCCACTCACTAGGCTGGACAAGCAGAAGGTTACTGTTAGCTGCCTGTTGGGAGCCAGAACACAATAACTCAGGTCACTCCAGAACAAGTACAAATATGACTGTCATTTTTCATGTTGGTGTGAATGACCCAAGACGTACCTCCCTGGACTACATGAAAAGAGACATGGAAGAGCTCTCTGATCATGTAGCCCAGGCTGGTATGACCCTGAGCCTAAGTAGTATCCTGCCCTCACCAAGAATGATACCTCAGTATAAAGAAACAATGATCAATTTCAACAATTGGCTAAGCTTCTGGTGTCATTCAAAGGGGATCCAGTGTCTGTCAGCCTGGGATGACATGCTCGACAAGCCGCATTGCTTCACAAGAGATGGCTTGCACCTGTCACCCCTAGGTTTTCAAATACTGGCCAAGGCTCTTGCTGCCCCCATAGTGCCTTTTTTAGGCAAGGGTCAAAAGTCAAACCCACCTCCGTAAACAGCACAATTAACAAAAAACTGAGGGTTATGCTACTCAACGCCAGGAGTTTAAATCTGAAAATGCACGCACTTGAAGCACTCCTCAGTATGGAGAACATCGACATCTGTGCAGTAACTGAAACTGGTTCAAGGCTCCAAAGAGCACCCTAGCACTACCGGGCTACAAGTCATACCACATGTTTTGGCCACAGAACATGGACTGAAACAAAAAAGGAGGGGGTGTATCCATATTCATCAAGGATACCTACACCTCCAGGTTAGTGGCGCAGCATGATAACTCTGAGATCATCCATGTGCAACTAACATCGGGCAAATCTGCAATGCAAATTGTGGCCTGCTACAGATCACCCTCCATGACCCAGGACCACCACTCCACCTTTCTGGAGACAATGGAAAACATGAAGGTCCTACGAAACACCCTGATATTGGGTGATTTCAATTGCCCTACCATTCACTGGGAAAACTACTCAAGTACAAATTCCCAGGCCCAGCGCTTCCTGGAACTCATCAACTCAAATGCCCTGGATCAGCTGGTAAACTCCCCTACCAGAGGTGAAAACATATTGGACCTGGTCATCACCAACATAGGTGACAGGTGTTCCACACTGGAGGTCAACCCATCACTGGTTAGATCAGACCATAAACTAATTATTCTGGATGTCCACACCCCAACTCTCCCCAAACTTAGGAAACCACAGTAAAAAACTTTTCTAAAGCAAACTTCACCTTACTTAAGACAGAGGTGGTAAGTTTCACAGCCCCCACGCTAAAGGACAATGCTGCCCAAGATGCAGAAACCTTTACAAATGCACTCTATGAGCACCTACAAGGATGCATGGATCATGCCATCCCTAGCAAAACCAAGACTCACTCCTCTAAGAGAATGAAACCAGTTTGATGGACCCATGCAATAAACAGGCTATACTATAGAAGGAGGAAACTAGTTCAGAAGAAAAGCAAATCCCAAGAAGGAAAGACATCCCTGATCAGTATCAGGAAGAAATTGAGGTCCCTCATGAAATCATCCAAGGCTAACTTCAAAAGAAAAATAGCCAAGAATTCAAAAGATAACCACAAAGCCTTCTTTAGCTATGTTAAGAATCTAAGTGGCAACTCACAGATATGCACTGAATTAGTGCAAAATAGCACAAAATATACTGGCCCTACTGATATTGCCAACATCCTGGCAGATAGATTCAGTGCAAACTTCACCCCCCCACCTCCAAAAGTGCCTACAACAATACCAGAAAAGTGTAGTGTCCCAAAAATCACAGATGCACAGGTGAAAACAGCCCTTTCGAAAGCCAAAAACACAGCGTCAATGGGACTAGATGGTGTCACAGGCTGAGTCTTGCATGAACTACAGAACAAACTAACCCCCCACCTAAACACACTGTTCAACCACAGCCTCTCCACAGGCTACGTGCCCATAGAATGGTGCACAGGAATGGTTATTCCTCTCCACAAAGGAGGGGCCACAACTGACCCTGGTAACTATCGCCACATAAGCCTGACTAGCCTGGTCTGCAAGGCTCTGGAGCGCATCATCATGGAACTCATTAACAAAGACATTAGGAACCTCCAAACACTTGACCCGACCCAGTCCAGCTTTGTTAAGGGCAGAACATGCCTACTAAACCTGGTTGACTTCTTTGAGACAGTCACCAAGGCCATAGATGAGGAAAAGGTGGTTCACACAGCCTACCTTGACCTCGCCAAGGCCTTCGACACCATTCCCCACTCGGGTATTACAGAAAAACTCACCAGCCTGAACATAAACCTCTATGTCATGAGATGGGTTGCCAACCGGCTTACAGACAGAACTCACACAGTAAGAATAGCGGGCTCCAGGTTGACTCTAAACCAGTCACAATACTTCTCAGAAGTACAGGCAAACACAGGAGGACTATGGCTAACCAAGTTCGCCGATGACTACAAACTGGGAGCCATAATTGACTCTCCGGCTGACACGGACATCCTCCAAAAGGGCCTTACTGAGATGGACACCTGGTGACAAAGTCATGGCCTCAAGCTAAATGCCAAAAAATGCATAGTCATTCCATTTGGGAAAAACAAAACACCCACGAATTACCATATAGGTGGCAGTCCCCTTAATACAGAAGAGGTAATAAGAAATCTGGGGACCCAGATAGATAGTAATCTCGCCTTTGACAATCATATTGCCAAAGTAGTTAGGAAATCCTTCTATGTGGCCCATCTAATTACTAAAGGGTTCACATCTAGAAATAAAGAGGTTATAGTGCCCCTCTACTCATCACTCATTAGACCCATCATAGAGTACAATGCCCCATTTGGGATGTACCTCACAAGACACTTTCAACAGCTGGAAAGACCACAAAAGTACCTCACCAAGTGGATTACTGGTCTCAAACATATGTCCTATGCAGCCCGACTGAAAAAACTCTGGCTGTACTCAGTGGCATATTGCTTACTCAGAGGTGATCTCTGCCTGACTTACAAAGCCATGTCCAACTCAGAATTGATGGACATGCTCCACCTAAAGAAATCCAAGTCACTGCGAGCCACGCACTGTAGTAAGCTAAACCTCGCCAGAACAATAAATAGAACATGCTGGAGGGATAGATTCCTGTCACAGAGACTCCCCGTGCTTTGTAACAAAATTCCAAATTACATCAGGGAGAGCCCCTCACTAACACTCTTCAAGAGAAACCTTGACGAGTGGATGGGTAACAGAAAATACAGCCCTGGGATCACTTCATTGGCTCTGCTTGACAGAGGATCAGTTAATTAATCAATGGGGGGGTGAAAGCCGACACACTCTGGCTAGGCTTATAAATGCCCTCAGGCAGATAACCTAGTACCTACCTATGAACCTATAAACCTATATGTGAAGCATAATGTTAATTAATTATAACTTAATACAGTTCAAATATTTTTATATAAGTATAAATGTGCCTGTGTCACAAGTGATAATTCAATAAAGATGTTTAAAAATAAAATGTTTTATAAATATAAGATGTTTAACTTGAACCAAATTTATTTATATTAGTGAAATTAAAGTATGTTGCATTTAATGTCTTATACAAATGATAGAATCACATTTAATACAAAAAAAATCCTATTAGGTAGAAGATACATTTGTCAAAATCCCAGTTAGTTTAAAACTAGATCAACTGTTTTGTTTCTACTACAAGTTAAGTTTTCAACATTCAGTGTTATCAATACCAGCTTACCACCTAGATAGGCCTTCAAAGAGCTTGCTACCATAATACACAGATCAAAGACTCTGTTGCCTAACCATCTATCCATTTCTTTCTTAAATGGTGTAACAGAGTCAGGTTCTAATTCTCAGTGGAATAGAGTTTTTACATCTACGTGTCCTTCCATAAAATTAATTTTGCAAAATTTTTGATGCACTTATTTTCCCATCAAAAAGCTAATTACTATGTTTTGTAATTTTTTGATGGTTCTTTTTATTTATTCCCACATTTTCACCAACAGTTTAATTGTGCAAGCATTTATAAATAATGATCGGATCATCCTTTACCAGTCTATATTTAACAGAAAATAGTGCCAAGACTTGCTTATGTAATTCAGTCCCCTCATACAACTAATATGTCCAGTAAATTTTTTATACTTAAAGTCTACACAACTGAATGCTATTGTACACACAAACAGAACCCCTATAGTCCATAACCAGCGCAATTATTGTTTTATTAATGAGAATGAAAACCTCTCAACTCCATATTGCAATATTCTAAAAATGTTTTTAATCTCAAAAATCTTTTAAGAACCTCTTTAAGATTAGGACCAAAACTAAGACAATTGTCAGTTTTATACCTAAATCTCTGATATCCCACCTTCATAATGTATTTATTTATTTATTTTATATTGTATTGGCTGGTTTAGTGTCACTAGGCCAATGGCATCTTATCAGGGGAAATCGAAGGTGTTATTCAAATTGACTAGGGGAAATTTGTTCAGGGCACCATGGAGCGTTCACTACTCTTTTCAGTAAGTGCTGTTGCACCTTTATATCCACTTGTTCGAACAACTCATGCAAGTGGAGCCTTGGTTTAATGACTCATCCGAAGGATAGCACACTCAGGAGCATGACATCACCTTATACTGCACTGCAGGATCAGTACTGGAAAATTACTGCAACTACCTGGTGTAAGACTAGAACCCACAGCCTTCCACACCAATAAAAGTGTGTTACTTGTTGAACTACTGAAACTTTAACAAAATCATAAAGAATAGTGTTAGCCACTGCATGGGGGGAAAATGGACTGTGAGGATGAAAATGCATAGTGGCTATATCTTTGGTGTTAAAACTTCATATGGTTGACATTTGTTCACAGATGTAATGAATCCAAATACTTCTGGATTCCAAGCTGATCACCGAAACCAGGTATGGACAACCCTGAACTGTGATTAACAAGTTTTTCATCAAAAAGAAAGAAAGGACTTGCAGTGAGTAACCTGTGTGGTGTTACTTTAATATTTTTCTGCTGTTTATCATGTTTTAGCCATAAAATAATGTGTTTGCATTTTTTTAGTTTGTTTTGGGACCTTAGTCTTGTAGCTTAATTTGCAGTTGTGGCAAGATGGTGGGCCGCATTTACAAAAGCTTGCACGGAGTTGTAGAGTAGCGTAAGACGTCAAACAGGCAATATGTCTGCCATGCAATCCAGGAACAGCCAGCAGGGGGGGTGCATGAGAGCTGCTAAAGCTACTCTTGCACGGACAGTGTCATGGTATGCAAATTACGTCATTTGCTGCTGAAAGCTATGCAAATGAGGTAAATTTGCAATCCAGGAAACACTAACCTGTCCGTGGAAGATTAGTGTTATCTGCAGAAATGTACTCCGTTGCTAACGGAGTACCGTTCTGCAAATAGCTAAACGAAGCTATGACAGCTCCAAATAAAGGATGCATACAGCTGAGGAGGCATGCCAATGTCCAAATATAAGGCCATTGGCATTTATAAATGTTTAAAAATATTAAAATCTAACTTTTTTTCCCCGATCTCCGATGTTTAAGCATAGCGCAGCACCGCACAAACGTGTGGCGCTTTAAAAAACAAGAAAATAAATTAAAAATAGCCAAAAATAGGCATTTTAACTAAAAAGCTTATCCTGCCATGCAGGTGAATGGCAGACTGAAGACAGCATGGCCACTGAGTAGTGGTTGCTAACGGGGGGAAGCTCAGTGTGAGAGATGTAACCATGCATTAGTAGGCAATCCTATGCAAATGAGGATAAGGATAGTGAATCCCAATTTTCCCCAGCATGTGAGCCATGTCCCAAGAGTGTAAGAGTAGGAGTAGGTCAGTAGTAGAGTAGAATATAGGTGACATCATGAGGGGGTGTGTCAGAAAGGCTGCAAGCTAATTGGAGCACAGTAGCTTGTGTTTGCCCTGAGTTGCTCAGGATTGCAAGAGGCATGCCCACAGTTGTCCTTTTTGAAAACCTGAAACCAAAGGTGCACACTGTTAAAAGATCGGAAGTTTCTTGCAAACATGCACACAGCGTGTGCATTCATGTGTGCTCGTGTGCATGCGAGTGCGCGTGTGTGTGCGTGTTTGTGCTTGTTTGTGTGGTGCTGCCCTGGGCGGAAACAGAAAGGGAAAAGGAAGGAAAAGAAGTAATAGGAAGTTAACCAAGGAGAACTAGCAGAGCTGCCAGGTAAAATATATCAGAATCAGCCAATTACGCAGGCAGCAAACTATCCCAGCCCAGCCCAGCACTTTAAACTCTGCAAACAGCATTCTACCTTGTTTTTTCCCCAAGAACTCTGCAACACTGCAGTATACAAAGAGGGAAAGCTTAAAAAGCTTAAGTCAGACAAAATGTTAGGGGCTGCTCTTGCTATCATAAACCAACATATGCAAGGTGCTGAGGGTGGTGATGTTGTGAATGCTGCTGAGCAACCCACAGTGGGGAGACGGAGAAGAGTGTACAGACCCAGGGTAACCTACCAGGGACTACATTACTTGGAGATAGTGGAGTGCTATAGGGTGGACAGAGACCTCCTGCAGCAGATTGTTGAGCTGTGCCGGCCACGCCTCACACACAGAACCAACAGAGGGGAACCCATCCCAGTGGATACCAAGGTATGTGCTAGCATAAGAATACTAGCTACAGGTACCTTCCAGAGACCAACTGGTGATATGATGGGGATTTCACAGGCATCAACATCCAGGGTACTCCACCAGTTCCTGGATGCCATGTAAGCACATGTTGGTGACTACGTATATTTCCCCAATTCCCGTGAGGCATTGGCCAGCAATATGCATCTTTTCCACCAAATAGCAGAATACCCTGAGGTAGTGGGTGCAATAGACTGTACGCACATACGCATCAAAGCACCACCCGGTGAGTGGGGTAGGGCCTACATCAACCGCAAGGGCTTTCCCTCCATCAACTGCCAGGTCATGTGTAATGCCCAGGGCATAATAATGAATGTGTGTGCTGGCTGCCCTGGAAGCTATCATGATTCTCACATCTGGCATCTGACACAGCTGTACCAGAGATTTGCCACTGGGGACATCCCTGATGGTCATCTAGTGGGGGATGCTGGATATGCACTGGAGCTATGGCTGATGACACCCATCAGAAATGCACACACACCTGAACAAGAACTCCATAATAAGGCACACGCACAAACAAGAAACATAACTGAGCATGTGTTTGGGATGCTCAAGTCATGGTTCTGGTGCCTGGACACATCTGGTGGAACCTTGCAGTACTCTCCAACTACATGTACCCAAATTGTTATGGTATGTGCCATGTTACACAATATGATCCAGCGGAAACAGCTGCAGCAGGAACAGCATGGGGAAGGGCCAAACAGCTCCCCACCATTGCCAAGGCCTGCACAGGCACAGCATGAGTCAGAGGGAGGAACAACCTGAGCCTGCCCCAGTGGGCAGAAGGAGGCGTGCCCAGTAGGCCCTGGCCTTGGCAAAGAGGCAACGCATAGCACATACACTGACTCAGTAGGAACTCTGGAAATGACACCTCTCTCTGACTCGCACATACAGTAAAAGGGATGCCTAACTTGACACTACCTGTTTTCAAACATGTATAGGGAGTGTACTATGTGCATCCAACATAGGCAGACCTGCCGCACCACCTGAGGCATGAGTGCCCTATTTTAAGCAATATAAAACACTGCTAAGCACATTTTACCAGTATTGAGCATATTTAAAAACAATTGCGCGTAGCTGCGCACCATGTTAACCAGCTCAACATCGGGCAACATTGGGCAACATTGGGCAAAGTCGGGCAAAGTCAGGCAAAGTTGAGCAAAGTCGGGTAAACACGCTCACACCTGCTTTACTGTACCTTAACCAGTCAGGTCTGCCCAGCAGGAAAATAAAAAGCAGTGACAGGGCTCAAACTCAGGATATTGTGTACTACAGTCACAATACTGAACCACTAAGCCATGACAGCATTTCACTGGCACAGACACAACTTAAGTCACTCACACATACCAGTTACAGCCAGCAGAACAATTGTAGACAAATGCAAACGCAAACAAATACTGTATCATTCCCTCTGAAGAGGCATATGAGTAACCTCTCCGCAGGCCTCTGCAGACAGATAACAGCAGGCCAGTCAGTGTGATGTGGGTTGGGTAGGCTATGAAGTCACAAACTAAGATGCGTGTAATTGGAAGCTAAGGTCTGTAGTACAGTGGTATGCCTCAAGCCAGTATGATAGGCAACAGTACAGACTGAAATGGAGTACCTGACATAGCAGTGCAGGCCTAGCAAATCTGTATAAGTGTCAGGTGTACCCCTCATCCTATGTACAACCAGAGTAACAATCAGGTGTGCCCCCCCAGGTAGAAATGTACAAATAATAGCTGTTACCCCCTGTATGTAGAAATGTTGATAAGTCTATGCAAATTGACTCATGGAAGCCCTGCAGGCACAGCGTGCTTCCTGTCGATGTACAACACAAAGGTGAGCCCTGAAGTAAAAACCAACTTGATTTTTCACACACATATAGTATATATGCCCATAGTGGGCATGATCACACACTTAAATTTAGCAAATTTCAGTCAGCAACATACTGAAAGGTCCTACTGGGCATGCTCACACACAAACAAATGAAGCAAATGTCAGTCAACAACATACTGAAAGGTCATACTGGGCATGCTCACACACTTAGGCCATATCTGAGTACAGCAGTGGGCCACACATATCTGGCAGTTGCAGTTCTTACTCCAGGCACTTGTCACTATTCACCAATCCTGCCTTGCGCACACATTGATATGAAAACAGACCCATATAATATATTGGACTCCTGTCACAATCAAACTATGTACTACAAGTACTTAAGTTGTTCAAAGAAAGTGAAAATCCAAAGAAGATCAATAAATCTCCGATCAGTATCATCAAGAAACAATGAGCACTCCTAACATTATCCAAGCCATGTTCTGGCAAAAATATTACCAAAGAGTCTATAGAGAACCCTGAAGCTTTCTTTCGCTATGTCATAAATATCAATGTAAACTCATATATGTTCTGAGTCAGTGCAAAGTGTAAATGAACGAAAATGAAAGTGTACACAACTGACATTGCCAACATCTTGTCAGACAGGTTCATACATATTTATCCCCCTCTCACTGACAACAGGGCCTATTACCACACCTGGAAATTGTGAAAATCCAGAAATCACATATACAATGGTTAAACAGCTCTATCCAAACCTAAAAACGCTGCATCTATGGAATTACATGGTTTCCCTGGCTGTGTCATATGTGAACTCCAAAACAAACAGACCCTGCAGCTGGACAGTCTGTTGAGACTCACTCTCTGTACAGGATATGAAACTGTTGAATGGGTTACAGCAATGTTTGGCACACTCCACAAGTGTTGGTGCACAGCAGACCATGGGAACTATTGTCTTATAAGCTTAATAAGCCAATGCTAAGCTACACTTTAATATTACTATCATGCATGTGTTGTTCTGTCACACCCATGTTTATATAAGGTCAGCGCTAATCCACCCAACAGCCATTGGCCACACTACTGTACAGTACACAGATAACATGGATCAGATATTTGACATTTAATGCTGAGCTACACATTTCACAAGTATGTCCCACTGCCCACAGGTACACACAGTATTGTCCATATCAGTAGTTAAGCAGAACATATGTGCATAAAGAAGTACTGCTGCCACATATGAATGGTTCCCATTATGTAGACTCTTCTTCAATAACATCTACTACATGCCAATAAATACATATGTGTGACATACCTTTCCTCTGTATGATTTGGTAATATTTATTTTTCCTTTTCTCTGTCTCTCTCTCTCTCTCTCTGTCTCTCTCTATCTCTGTCAGTCTCTGCAATAGAGTGATTGAGTTTGTTGGCAGATATTGCAGCCTGTTTTTGTAAGAATTTGCACATGAGCATGTGATGGCCTATGCACCAGTTAGTGACCACCATTTGCTAATTGCATGCAGACTGCTGTGTAGTGATTGCAGTAATCACTGTCATAGCAACCAGTACTATAAATTGCTGACTCATGTAGGCATGGCCCTTTCAGCCTTCCAAGATGGAGATCAACCTTGTTTGCTGTTGACATAATTGTTTAAGACATAAGGTTGGTATAGTTCTTATATCAGAAACCAGGGGTGTAGCCAGAGATTTACATTTTGTACTCAGACCTAATGTTGCTGCTTCCAGTATCCACTTGTCAGTATAGAAATGCACTCACCCCTCAAAATGCTACCCCAAAATACATGGAAAGATGTACTTTCTTTTCAACTGTTGCAATTAACTGCCATATGAAGCTAGTTATTGAGATGTATTCCTTTGGCACAAAAATTGTTTGTGAACTGCTATACTGTGAATATTCATTTACTCAGTTCTAAACAGTTTGTGCTTTTTTAGTGTTGACATTAGCACAAGCTGCTCAGAAAAACTGGACACATTTCAGTACTGTGAGTATGCTTACCTACATCCTTGGTAGACCCTGCACACACAGGTATATTCTACATTTGGGTAGGGTGCAGAAATACAGAGAGCGTAAGTACTATTGTGTGGATTTTATCTTGCTGGACTTACAGGGTTGCTGTGTACATGTTAGTTTATCAAGCAAGTAGTCTGTCTGCGTAACTCCCAACTGTGGACCTATCCACATGTAAGCCAGAGAATAGCCTGTTATTTTTTGTCTGTGCACCACACAGGTCTTTTCAGCAATAGAGCAATGGCATTCTTACAGTTGGTGGCTACCAGTACATGTCTACATCCATTTGTATTTCAGTGTTGTATTCGTACATAATTGTATGCTTCCAAAACTCCTTCCAAAGCTATTTGCACAGTGGGTAACAGCAGAAAGGCTGATATGCCTCTGTGTTTCTGCCTCTGCCAGACCTCTCAACCACTCAGGTACATATTTGAACAGACTCAGGGAAAAGTCAAGAAAAATTCA
The DNA here is from genome assembly GCF_019279795.1 of Protopterus annectens. Taxonomy (NCBI): domain Eukaryota; kingdom Metazoa; phylum Chordata; order Ceratodontiformes; family Protopteridae; genus Protopterus; species Protopterus annectens. The sequence continues at coordinate 1,442,176,700 of NC_056746.1, read as the reverse complement.
GGGACAATCAGGGACACCTTTAAAATATTAGTGCCATTAAGTTGAGATATTGAGAGAATCAGAGCATATGAATTAATACACCTTTTCTGAAGTAAAAGAAGTGTCTAACTCTTAATTATTGTCATTATTCATTAAGTGTAATTCACCACCTTTCTGGCCAAAGTCAGTAGTTTTTGGAGGGATTCAGAGAGACAGAGCTAAAATTTGTTTCAAAATTAAGGACATACCTGAAAATTAGGGACAGTTGGGAGGTATGGATGGCCTCTGCCCTAAACAGATATGCCAGTGTTTGTCCTGCTGTGATACTGTGTGGGGTTGTAAAGTGATGGTGTAACATTATTTCCTGCTTGAATGGCTGCTTCTCTTATCACAGTCATGTAATGTAATCCCACAATAACTGTTGGACAGCATCCACAAAACAAGTTGTGTGGTATGGTATTCCTATTTTTCCTTTACATTCACTCATTCTGATGCATGATATATTTATTTAACCACCAACTTGATGTATATCTACCGTGGCTTAGTGGTACTTTGTGTACTATGTGCAAGGTCCAGGGTTCAAGACTTACAGAGGTGTTTTATTTTGCTCCTGAGCAGAACAAGGGCCCTCACATACAGAGTGACTAAGGCACTTTTAAGCAGTTGTAAGTGGGTTTGCGCAGGTTTGCGCATTGCTTAGCCAAGCGCAAAGAAGAGCAAACACGTGCAAACACGCTAACTACTGCTTAATAGTGTTTACTCCCGCTAACCCCCACGCTCATTTCTTTGAAAAAAAAGAAAAATGGGGAGATAGGAAAGTGGTGAAAAAGGGGCACAAAGAGGGAAAGACAGTATGGAAAATAGCTTGGGATGTGCAGGACGGGTGAAGGGAAGGTCCATAGCTGCCCATTTCTTCAACAGCAACAGCTGTGCATATGCAAGAAATTTGGAGGTGGATATGAAACCTTCAACCCCTGAGAGAGGGGTGAGGACAACAAAGTATGTTGTAATGCCAATTAAATAACATTTCATGTGTCCAGTGGACATGTGTGCAAATGGCAGCTATGTATGGGGTGTCATTTTTTTTGGGAGCAGATTGCCCTTTTTTTCAGGTGAGAGTGGAATGTGGGGTAGGGGAAGTAGGTATATTTGGGGAGATAGGTTGGGGAGGTAAACAGACAAGACAAACAAGACGCATACAGTGGTGGTATATGACACATGTGGTGGGTGAACACCTTTGACGGGGAGGGATGTTTGGAAATTGCAAGCCCATGAGCCCCCAGATAGAAACAGTGGGACGGAGGTCCCCACCCATGGGCAGTCACCACTGCACCTTCACGGCCCAGAGGGTGGCTGTGCCGGGGGCTGTGTAGGAGGGGCAGGCTGACCCAAGAGTTGCGCCACTTGGGCCTCAAGCTGGCATAGAGGTTCTGCAACAGAACATTCAATTTCTCAATGAACCACAGCCCGGACCATTTGAAGGGTGATAGGTGGCCCTTCTCCACCCATGCTTGAATGGGGGGGGGCGGAGCCCCATCCCCTGCAGTGTTTCCACCCAAAGGTGGCACAGGGCCAATGGAGGAGGAGGTCCCAAGCTGGACACCAGATCTGCTGGTGCCAGGTGCCATGGCCAGCTGAGGTGGGACAGGTGGGTCCGCTGGGACCAGCCTTTCCATACAAACTATGTTTTGGAGAGTTTAATAAAGATATGGGTTATTAACAGTTAACAGCATTCCCAATTAGTTACAACAGCATGCAGAAGTATTCCCATTAACCCAACACACCAGATTTTCAACAGTTGAAAAGCAAGCATAACACATGCATATATAGAACAATAGTGGACATTACAACAGCATGCAGGTTGAATCGATGGCAACTGGTCACCAATATTGTGGTATTTTAACAGGGCACATGCATAGAAATAAATGCAAATATTTATAAACCAATAGGACATATGTCCCAACAAATGTTTTGAGATTAGACATACCGATTGAGGTGTGTAATTGCATTTTTTATGCACATACAGTAGGGTGGAAAAAGATAGCTCAATTAACAACTTATATATCCTTCTAGTTTTCACTACATTCCTATTAACTGCAGTTATATGTCCTTTACATGTATTATTACACTATCCAATGTCCTTATATTGTGCAATTGGATTTTGCTAGATCATTATATACATGAGCTGTATCTTACATACAAACTGTCCAAGATGCAGATGTTACTGCAACATATTTTGAGAGTTGCTCACACACACTACTGCTAAGATGGTACACTGACAGCTCTACTTTCATATAATTATCTAGCTATGTTCAGGTGAAAGTATCAGTTATATGTTAACAGCCCCCTACATTTCTGGCAGCACACTGACATTTCTGGGGAACATAATACCAAGCTACTCATGTGCCAGATTAACCTGTATATGCTGGGCATGAATCAACAGTTGAGGGCTGTAAATATGTATAAAAGCTACTGGCATTCCCTTCATCCACGTTATATGGGCCTACAAAGTGTGGGTTGACACTGCTTAATACAACACTACTATTTGTAGAATGCAACAGTACAAAAACATATCAAAGAAAATGACACAGACGCACTCCAGGAATTATACATTTATTAGAGGATTATTACACCTTTATTTGTTGGGTTAAAACGCTTTTTGAAGGCTCTCTCATTTATTTTATATAACAGTACATGCAGAATAATTACTAACCTGCATGATGATGCAGCCTTTGCAGCCTGTCTTCATGGGCTTGCTGGTTCATAGCCCGGACACCTGCAGCTGTGAAGTAAATGCAGTGATATTGAGACATACCTATCCATAGTATAGACAAGCATAGCAATTCTTAACTACTTAATACAATGGCTACTTACTCAGTACTGGGGCATTAGGCATTGCATGGGATTCCTGGATCCACTGGTCCAGTTGATCCCCCCTACATCGCTTCAGGTCAGAATAATGGTGCCTGACCTGCTCACCAGTCCGATTGACACCAGTGGCACTGGTGAGATCATGGGCAAGACTGTTCCAGGCCTCCGTTTTATACTGGGTACCCTGGTACTGGCCCCATAGGAGTCTTTCCTCATGACTGTGGACAAGGAGCCAAACCATTACTTTGGACTCCTCAATGCCCTAGCGTTATGCTCTAAATCAAGTGCCTTCTCCAACACCAGCCATGCTGACTGCAGAAGAAAGCTACTACCAGTTATAGCAAGTATTCCTGCCTGTGGAGCTTAAATATGCCTCATTTCCTGCACTTATTTGTGATTAGCCAGTTTTGGAAAAACTCAGCTGTAGGCACGCCTGCTTAGCTGATGTTGGCAATGTTTAAAATTCCTTTGATAGATATGTGTCAGTTGAAAGTGCATGTTGACAAAATCCTGTCATGGCTTAGGGGTTAAGTACTGTGACTATAGTGCACAGTATCCTGAGTTCAAGCCCTGTCACTGCTTTTTATTTTCCTACTCGGCAGATCTGACTGGTTAAGGTACAGTAAAGGAGGTGTTTAACCAACTTTACTCAACTTTGCCCGACTTTGCCTAATGTTTCTCAATGTTGCTCGACGTTGCTCAACATTGCTCGATGTTGCTCGACATTGCTCGACGTTGCCTGACATTGCGCTGGTTAGTGTGGTGCACAGCTATGTGCAAATACGTTGTGATTGCGCTGGTTAGTGCGGTGCGTAGCTACATGCAAAGACATTGCGCTGGTTAATGCGGTGCACAGCTACAAGCAATTGGATTTAAATATGCTCAATACTGGTAAAATGTGCTTAGCAGTACTTTATATTGCTTAAAATAGGGTACTCATGCCTCAGAATGCATAACCATTTCACCTTCATATATATATATAAAATTCGTTCACTACTACATTTAACTTTTCAATGCTTTTTACAAAACTTTTTCATAAAAAATGTCAGGAAATATTTTTGTATACAGATTTCCAACAGAAAATGGAATGTGCAGTAGTGGAACTCAAACCGGGAATGCCTCCTCGTTGTGCGAAGGCTCTAACCATTACATTATCACAATTTTGCTTAATTTGCATATATTTTTCTTATTAACCTCTACTGGTGTCTAAGCTGCTAACTGTAGCTAAGCAATGGGCAAACCCACGCAAACACATGGAAATATGGGCAGCTATATCGGATGAAATAAAAAAAATAAATAAAAAAACTTTCTATTTTTCATTTTGTCAGTTGTTTAACATATGGGGAGTGTAGTGTTACATTGTGCAAATGTGAGCAGACTCGCTCATGTAACTTGAAATTGTGGCATTTCTTCATTGCAGGGGCGTGGATATTTGGACTGCTTGGCAGTCCGACACACCCACTATACTCGTCCATGCTCTGTGTAAGCTTTAGAGTTGAGGCAGCGCACCCTCATTAATATGCATGGCATGCTGCCGTCGTACTCTTAGACTGGTGCTTCTGTGTAGGAAGATTAGTAAATCCTGGGGAGTGTTTCTACATTATACTGCTCTTCAATTTCCACAAGTAGAATTACCTGTAAACGTTAGCTGTTTGTATTTTATACCCTGCTGGGCCGTAAGTTTGTAGTTTCATTCACAGTTGTGGCAGAACTGTGAACTACTGCCAGATATGAGCCTTATTAGGGATTTATTACTGCATTTTTTCATAAAGAATGTTACTGGGAAATTTCAGCACAGCCTGGTACCTTAAACTGTAACAGAATTACAATAGTCAGAGCATTTTTTTCTGCTTCAGGATTTGTGCATCAGTGCTTTTACAATTGTTGATATTCCAGGTTTGCTCCTACAGTTTTATATTCTACTTATCATTCCGCTGCCTTAAAGTTGCATTACAGTGATTTATGTTCCCTTGTTCTTTGTGTCTGCCCCATCCCCCACTGAGACATTAAGCTAAAATTTCTAAAATTCTACCCTACCTGGGGTCACTGACCTATAGCTCAGAGAAGTTGCATCCCAGTGCATATATATTCCCCTGCTGTTTATGTCAATCCCACCCCCACTGAGACACAAAGTGAAATTTCTGAAAAAGCTCCAGTATTGTCCTTATTTGATATCACTCTCTAACTATCCTGTTTATTCTGTCTCTGGCCTCTACCTTTTATGGTAATCTGATTTCCAAAGTCCCTCCTGCCCCTCTTTCCTGGTTTTGTCTGTTGTGTAACCCATTTACGTATTCTTCCCATCCTTCGTTTTCTACAGATCTGTTATACTGAGTTCCCAGCCAGCAAGCCAGTATTGCTCTTGACTATATGTCCTTTACTACATATTGTCTGCTTCTTATTTTCCCAGAGCTCCACAAAGCTTGACATCCTAGCCTGTGTTCAATATTTTTATTTGTATCTAGTGCCTTAGTTAAAGTTAAAGTTAAAGTACTTTTGTTTGTCAAGTCACACCTGGCTTATGTTATTTTGACTGAATGTTGTTGTTTCCTGCTTTCATTTGTGTACTTCAATATATTTTTTGTAAAAAAAAAATTACTCTTTCTCTTGCTGTTACTGCTATAAGACTGTCTTGAAATCATCTTCAGCAAGAAATTTCCAGACTAGTTGTTTAATTGGTTTGTGGCAGCATTGCACTTGCGGTTCTCTTCTACTATGTTTTCATTTGAAGGACTGAGTTTATTCATCTTGTGGAAGGATGTGCTTGCATGGTCTATCTGCGATGGGAAACACAAAAAAGGGCTCAAAATGTGGTCATTTTATTGGCCAGAGGGCTCACTAGTTAATTTTCTGGGGGGTATTTGTATGATGCTGTATATCTAGCTCGTTTATGAGTAGCTGCTTACAATCCAGTGGCAGTTAGCAATGCTCTGTATAGTAGTAAACACATAGAAAGCAAATCTTCACGCTAGAATGGTCCATGAAGCTGGACCCTGTAAAGCAGTAAATATGGAGCAAATACCATGCAGTCGACAAGCTTAGAGCAGCTTGCAGGGAGTCAAATGTTAACACCTATAGATTTAATAAAATTCAGTATTGTGTAAACATTAAAGCTAGTAGAATTTAGTACAGTTTAGCATAATCTGCCTCCAAAAATACCCTTATTAGTCTCTACCAACAAAGCACCCTTAATAGCCTTATAACCACAATACATCACAATCTGTAGCTCTTCAACCCAAGGACTGGACAGCATAGATATGCAATTTCATAATTTCTCTGTAGCTTGATTGGTGGATATGGGCATCTTGAGACAATGATGCAATTGTCTCATGTTTAGCAACAACCACGTAATCCTTAAAGAAACAGACACAGTATGCAAAAGGTGTACTTATACAATTACACTAGACCCTAAACACTCGCATACAAGCACAAATTAGGTTGCCAAAACCACAAGCAACAACCACCACCTCATAAAGCACTCAACACACTGTAGACTAATATGCTGGGACACTTAAAAGCAATCTTCCTAAACTATAAAAATCACCTAGACCACCCGTTTGGCAATGCTATGCCTTGGCAAACCCAAAGGCACTCAGAAAAAAATCACCTAACACCACACTCAGTGGTGCCTCAAACAGTAAACCCCTAAGTCAAGCAAACTGTCTTTCCTGGACTCTTGCCATAGAGGACTCCATTGTAAGACATACTTATGCCCCTCTAAGCAGGCTGAACAAGGAGAGGATGATGGTTAGTTGCTTCTGTGAATGCAGAATCTGTCAAATTATGTATGTACTTAAGTTGTTACACCACAGGTAACATAATGATTTCATCATAGTTCATATAGGTGTGAATGGCTTGAAATGTACTTCCCTGGACTATGTGAAAAGAGAAACTATGTGTCTCAGACCAGTATGAGTCTAGCATGGAGCAGCATATTACCATCACCAAGGATGATGCCACAGTATGAGCAAAAGATGATTAAATGTAACAATTGGCTGTCTTTACAATGTCATTCTAAGGGGCTCCAATATTTGCCAAGTTGGGAGAACATGGTTAACAGGCCATGCTGCTTTGCTAATGATGGTCTTACTGGCTAAAACTTTATCTCCCCCATAGTGCCTTTTTTTAGGCAATGTTAAGTTGACAAACCTTCCAACGTAGCAAAATCAACTCAAGTTAATCTCAAGGTGGTACTGTTCAGTGCCAGGACCCTAAAGAAAAAAAAAAAACTACACTCAGTGGCATTGTTAATAAATTTACAGAGCTACCCATAAACCCCTTTTTTAACATGCTGGGTAGCTAGCTGGCTCACTGATAGGACCCAAGAAGTTAGGTTCAGTGATGCCACCTCCACAAAGAGGCCGGTCACTACTGGAATCCCCTGAGGCTCTGTGCTGGGCCCACTTCTCTTTGACAGCTATTTCTTAGAACTCTAAGAAAGCTTGTAGATGACTGCAAACTGGGAGCAGTCACTGTATCTGAAAAGATGAGAACATATTTCAAGAAAGTCTAACACAGACAAAAGTTGGTTGCCAAAACCATGGCTTAAAAATCAATGCCAAGAAATGCATTATAGTACATTTTGGAAAGTTATCCATCCTGGGTAACTATGTCATCAGTAAAACACTCCTAAATATTGATTCACTAGTCAGGGGTATGGTAACTCATGTGACAGTAACCTAGCCTTCGACCAATATATGTCCATGTGAAGTGGAGTTCCTCCCTAACCCTATTTAAGTACAAATTGAACCAGTGGATAGATAGGCAGTGAGTAAATCACCCCCAATATAAATTGAATTTGTGGGTCACATTTGGGTTGAAATCAAATTTGTGTGTCACATTTGGGTTGCATGGCTAGGCTTATAAGGACCATAGTGGTCTTTAGACCTATGAACCCACAAACCAAATTTAACAGTGAAGTGTCATCTGCATATTTGCACATCCATACTTTATTACTAATGGGAAAACTTGCCATAAAAGTACCAAAAACACAGGCCCCAACACTGACCCAGATTTAAGCACCATCTCTTCTTACATGACATATCATGACCAATTCTAACACTACATTTCATTTGTTCCAGATATTCTTACCTCTCTTACCACATAAGGGTTTATACCATTCTCATTCAGCAAGAGAATAGTACAGAAATGCATCATCAAGTCAAAAGCTTTTGCCATACCCAGACAGATAACAGCAACTGATGATCCTTCATCCAGCGAGTACCAAAGGAATTGGTAAAAATAGAGTAAATTCCAGGTGCACGATCTTCCAGGAACAAACCCATGTTGAGTTAAGTCCTGCTGTCCCTGTCCCAAATCAGTAATAAATTCTTAGACAACTCTTTCAAAGCACTTGCTCAAAATAAATATGAGGCTTATAGAGCTATAATTTTTACCTTGTTTAGATCCCTGCGCTTTGGCACTGGTACCACAACAACATACTTCCAATGTCCACATTCTCAAAACACACAAGGGAAAAAAATAAACTGCAAGTATTTTTACAGAAAATATGAAGCCCACAACTGCCAAATTTATCTATACCAATTCCACAGTTGCACCAAGTTGGAGATTGGAAAATTTTTGACAAAAAAAAAAACTGTCACAACAGTGGAAGTATAGCCAATACATATTTAGACATGACACCAGCAGAGATTTCTGACAGAAAGCAATGATCACCATTCACTACACCAGTAATATTTACTAAGTATAAACCTTACAAACTAACAAGAGCATCATTAGCTCTATAAACTACATAGAAAAACATCAAGAACAACACACATACTGAAAAAAATCAGCTAAATAAACCATTTCTCAAAATTCATCATGAAAATGCATCCAATATATGCATGCGATTAAATGTGAGTCTGCTTAAATAAATATTCACCCAAATGTGCATTCTACCAATTATTTCTACCAAATGTGATTCTGTCAACTTGAATAAATGTACCATACTCTTTGAATTCATTTCACTGACTCAGAGGGAACTACTTGTGTGGAATAACTCATCTTTACTTGCTTATAGTTTCACATTTTAACTCCAAAGGATGCCAGAAATCATGTTGTAAATTACAAGTCTTCCTATTTCAGTAAATAGTTTCCAATGGTAGATATACTATATTGTGTGTCAATGATTATATTCATTCCTCAAACCTCTAACACACACACACACACACACACACACACACACACACACACACACACACACACACACACACACACAGACATCTATCTAGCTAGCTAGCTATATAAATTGGCAATAACTGGATGCCACCAAAGCTAGGATAGTCTCCATTACAGACAGGATGTTTAAGTCAGAAAAGCTTTAACTTCATTCCAAGATAAAAATGCAGCTTTTATGCTGAACCATTTGAAACAAGTCTTAAGCAATTTTATATTATCCAAAGATTATGTAAATGTCAAAATGATTAATCACATTTGGTTCTACTTCATCCATTTATGATCAGTAAATGGCGAAGATTTGTGTCACCAAACCAAATGAACTGTGAGATCATATGTGATTTTCTGCCCTATATAATGAAATTTGTTAATTTCCTTAATTTGCAATTTGTATATTTTTAGTAGATGATTTTATAGGTTTGTAGGTTGTTACTAGGCTAACAACCACTAGGGCCTTTACAAGCCTAGCTGCACACTCTAAACCATTTTAGTCCCGAGTGTCATGGGCATCTATATGAGGGGAGCATATTAACTAAGGAATTCATGGGGGGGGATATTAGGGGTGAATACTTTTCTTTTTGAAGGCCTCTTTCTATATGGGACACAGGAGCCAGGCCGGGGGTAAATTTACAATTGATCATCCAGTCGTCATGGTTTGTTTGAATACAGTCAGGGATGAACTCTGTTTTGCATGGATGGGAAGTCTATTCCATACAGTGCTGATCCTTAAAGAGACATATCTGTCTCTTTAGCATGTTCTTTTTATGTTACAAATGAAGTGTAGATCCTTGTAGCAAGTGCTTCTGGTGTTGGTTGTTTTGCATGTTTGCAACAGATCCATCAGGTCTGGGTCTGAGGAAGCTCACTAAGTCAGATGAAGATCCCCTCTCAGCAGCCGGTAGGAGATTGAATATAGAAACAGAGCCTTTAGGTGATCAGTGTAGGACAGGGTATTCATGCCTGGAATTCTCCTGGTGAGAAACCTTTGTGGGCGTTTCAGCTGCTGCAAGTGTCTGATTAGGTACATGCCACAAGGGGCATTGTATTCAATAATAGCTCTGATAAGACCCAAGTAGAGTTGTTCTATAACTTCCTTCGACTTGGATGCCATTCCCTTACATATAGGTTGGGCAACATAGAATGATTTTCTTATTTTCTTAGCTGTGTGCTGGTCAAAGCCTAGACCGCTGTCCACATATATTCTCAGATCCCCTAGTGGGTCGACTCTTAGTGGTGTTTCATTGATGGAATAACTTGGGTTGAGAGTTTCCGAAAAGGCATTATAATGCAATTTTTGTCACTGAGTTTTAGGCCATGGCTTTGCCACAAGTCATTTGTTTGTGTCAAATCCTCTTGTAAGATATCAGTATCTTGGGGAAATCTTTAATAGCAACCCAGTTTACAATCTGAACTTGGTGAACCAGAGTCCTTGAATGTTAGCCTTGACTTCATAGAAGTAGATGCCAAACAGGAGTGCACCAGCACAGAGCCCTGGGGTAATCTGCTAATGACCAATCTCTCGGTGGAGGTGGTCTCACCAATTCTGACTTCTTGGGTCCTATCTGGGAGCCTTCCACCAATCCTGCAAGTTATGCAGGGATTTATACCTAGCTCAGAGAGCCTGTAAAGAATGCCTGAGATGGGTGTTGTATCAAATGCCTTGGCCAAATCAAGATATGCAGTTTGCACTGTTTTGTCCTTGTTCATTGTTTTGGTGACCCTCTCAAAGACGTCTATCAGGTTAAGTAGGCATTGTCCTTCCCTTAAAGCCAAATTGTGATGGTTCCAGGGTCTGTAGGTTGCTGATGTCCTTCTACAATAATTTGTTCCATTGCTTTTTATGTTAGGCTTATTAGACTGATGGGCCTATAGTTGGTCCACCCTACTGGATGGGAATGACTGTTGTAGTCCTCCATTCCCTTGGGGTGTAACTTGTTTCAAGGCTATAGTAAGAGTGCTTCAAGTGGTCTTAATAGGTTGTATTTTGGACTATTCAGAAGGCAACCAGGTATGTTTTTGGGACCCATAGAGGCAGTGTTCTTGGCTATAGTGAGTGCTGCCAGCACCTGGTTCCTGCTAATATTTGGTGGAAACATGTTGGAAGGGATTTTACTTGATGGAGCTGAGGGGAATGGGGATTGAAGTTTAAGGTGAAGTAATCAGCCTATAGATTTGCTATGTCATCCTGATCTGTGAAGATAGCATTGTTCACCACCAGTTCAACACACTACTGTGTGTTACCTTTAAGGTTCCAGACATAGCTGTAGAAGGCCTTGTGATTGTCCTTAGACTGTGAGGCTATCCTTACCTTGTAGTTGGCCTTGTTGGACTTAATTAGACCTCTTAGTTTCTTGTTTAGTTGAATAAGAGAGCACTTGTCTTTAAGTAAGTTTATCTTCTTGATTTTGGCCATGAGTTTTCTTCTTTTATTATAAACCATGTTTAGGTGAGGATTCTACCAGTGGCATTTGTTTTTAGTGTTTGTTTTGGTTTTACTTCTGGCAGGTACAGCAGCCTCTATGCAGCCATTCACATGTTTGTATAGGGACTCTCAATAATTCTCCATATGTAGTTGTGCTCTCAGGGTTAGGGGAGCCTTGAATTTTGACAAACTGTCACTTAATAGAATACAGTTTGCCTTAAAATAGTTCATAACTGTTTCTGGTTTAGCTGGGTTTTCTAGGTTGATTTTTATTTCAAAGATGTTAGAGTTGTGATCTGAACTGATTAATGAGGACATGACATGGGTGAGGTGGCTGCAGCTCACTCCCATCTTCCAGTATGTCTAATCCTCTGGATGGGGAGTGCACTATCTGCTCCAGGGAGTTTGTTAATAAGGACAATGATGCAATGTGCCTGTGAGTTTGAGGGAGTGTATGTTTCCCAGTAAATAGAGGGTAGTTAAACTCACCAGTGAATAGGATGTTTGGTTGGATTGTGAACACCTGCTGCAGTGTACCTTAATAACTGACGATATATACAAATTACCATTCATGTCAACCTGCTTTTTGTATATATCTACTTACATTTGTATATACTGTATGTATCAATGTATCTTTTGTGTATTTATTTTAACTGTGGAGCTTTTCTCCCCAGGTTTCCACTGAAAAAGGGCTCTGTCCTAGCTGGGCCAACCCGGTCAACAAATGTCAAATCAATCAATCAATCAATCAATCAATCAATCAATCAATCAATCAATCAATCAATCAATCACTCAATCTCTAGTAGATTTAGGTAATAGTCTTGATAGATGGTGACCTGCAGGTAGCCATGGTATGGTGAGGGACCTTATCTATGGTGACTTGCACATGGACGAGCTTCATGGTATCATCCTGTTTAACAATCCTGGAGGTATGTTTGTTGCTAATGTAGACTGAGACACCTCCACCTCTGTCGTTGGTTTGTGCTGTTGTTGATCTAAATGTGTGGAAGGTACTGTAGCCTTGCACTGTCAGAGTACTTTCTATGGCTTAAACCATGTCTCTGTCACAGCACATATGTCTACATTCTCCAGAGTGAGGAGGACTTGAAGGGTATGAAGTTTTTTGTTTAAGCTCTTAGCATTGAGCAGTCACACCTTAAGGTTGGAGGCTTTTTACCTGTGTTGGTAGTTTTGCCTTTCTAGCATTGCCCAAAAAAGGCTTTAAGGGGATAAATAAAGTTTTAAGCAATATCCAAAAGCTTAGGGGGGGACAGGTGTACATCATCCCTGGCAAAGCAACATTGTCTGTTGAACATGTCCTCCCATGCTCACAGATATTGGATCCCCCTGGAGTGACACTAAAAACTAAGCCAGTTATTAAAATCAGTCAATCATTTATGTTCATACTCTGGCATAATCCTTGGTGGAGTATAAATGCTGCTCACTTGGGATTTGTTTCTGTTTGTGCCAATTATTCTGATAGATTAATTACATTGCTTTTCATATAGTCCACTGAGCACTGAGGTACTTCTCAGGTTATTCACACCCACATGGACTATGATAGAATCAAATTGGTATGTGAGTTGCAGAGTCCTGACTGCCTGCATGATATTGCAGATCCTGGCTCCAGACAGGCAACTCACTGCTATCATCGTCTTGTCTAACCTGATGAGTGGGGCATCTGTATGTCTCACAATGGTATCCCCAATGAGTATTAGATAAAGTATAGGATTGCCTTAAAGGCTTCACTCTGGTGGACCATTGGGTGTAGGATTATGTGAGATTATTGGAATTGCTTTTAGTGCATGTTTTAGTGAATGGTGTGTAGTAGTGTTGACCATTCGGACAGTAATACCTCTTATTCTACCTAGATGGAATTGTTTATGTTGATTCCAAGTATGAACATCAAAACATTGGGCAAACACGAATCATGAAATTTAGCAGCAAAAAGATAAACATTGAGCATTTTGGTCCTGACAATCCAAGCTTCCTTTATGGAGCGACATTCTGAGTGTTACTTTTCTATGCTTAATTCCCTAATTTTCTTTTTCCCTGTCCATATTTCCCTGTCCATATTTCTAATGTTTTACAGTATGACTACAAGATCAGAGTTTGTATGAATGCTGTGCTTCCTTTTTTTCTGTTTGCATTACTGTGGATTTAGTTTATTAAATCAAAAAGTGGGTGCGATCAAAGTCCCCCCAACATCAATAGGCAGGCTCAACTGCAGAAATAGGGGGGTATTCAAAGACATTGATGAAGTATGTAAGATGAGTGTAAGCTGTCTGGCATATCTGACAAGAACATTCCAATTCTAAGACATGCCCTTGCTATATAGCAATTTTGGAATTGCCCATGCAAATGTGGTAGTCCATCTAAGCAGTGTATATAAATGACCATTCTGATTTGCTGTTCGGTTACAGTATTTGTGTAGTTAGTTTGTGATTCATAGTCACCTTAACTATGCAAGTGTAGGACAGAGCACTGTTCCAGGTGTGTACTCATATGCCTTTCATTTGTGGGAGTCTGTGCAGAGTGAATTGGAGCTGTTTTACATTTCACAGACAGCAGATGGTAATAAGTATTGTTTTGTCTGCATAAGTGTGTGTTTGTGTGTGTGAGTGTGAGAGAGTGTGGGTGGATGTGTGTGTCAGAAAAAGAGATAGAGAGATAGATAGAGAGAGAGAGATAGAGAACAAAGTCATAGTGAGTAAAATAGGTCTGTGACTGTCTATGCATAAATGGCTAGTGTGTGTGTGTGTGTGTGTGTGTGTGTGTGTGTGTGTGTGTGTGTGTGTGTGTGTGTGTGTGTGTGTGTGTGTGTGCATCTGTCCATGTGTGTGTGTGTGTGCATGTGTGTGCGTGTGTGTGTGTGTGTGTGTGTGTGTGTGTGTGTGTGCATGTAGCTTGGGATGAAGTAAATGTGCTGCTGCATAGTTGCTGCAGCTGCACAGTCACGTAATTCATACTCATTCAAATTCCCAGGTAATGAGATGCTGCCCTTTAGGGAATTTGGATTACTGTGAATCAGTAATGAGCACTGTAGCATGTATCAGTATGGCTGTTGGCTCAGAAGATTAAGGCCTTAAGCTATTAACTAGCTTCTTCCTGTGGTGCAGACTTTGATTACTTTTACATAAGCCTATTGACTGACCTTGAACAAGTTACTTAACCTGATAGTGCTTGGGAGTAATTAGGAATTTGGGCTAGTCTCATTAATGGCCCTGCTCTGCAAGCCTAGAAAATTATATGGAGTTACAAATAATCTCATCAATACAGGGCAACTTGTGCTACTTGCTATGAATCCCAACCACAGTGTTTTGAGCAATTTGAATGCCTGGATAGTTGTGTTTTTCAGCATTTGTGACCAAACACTTGCTAGATCATCATTCATATTCCTGTCCTTTGACATTTTTTCAAATTCCTTACAAGTTACATGTTGCTATAAATTCAAATCAATATATAATACAAGCAACATAAAATATAATAATAAAATAACAACAAAGATAAATGCAAAATCCTTAAGTCATGTTGCAAGGTAAAAAAAATAAACCCAACACTCATTTATTGTAGTTGATGTCAAATCACTTCCAAAGCAAATTCCTTCTTTTGTAGCAAAAATAACTGTGGTGAACAATGGCTATCATGAGGGCAATTAGAACAGTGAGAAGGAGAAATGAATGGGTTTCAGTGGCAGCTGCTTATGCAATGAGTGCATAGAAGCAGTCATTGCAGTTTCCCTGTGGGGGAACTTGTGGAGATGCTTGGCTGCAGATATTCAGGAGGTAGTTTTATGAGGAGGTCCTGAGAAGAATGATGCTCCATTTCAGGTGTTTAATTTGCTGGGTATGAGTGTGAAAGTTGAGAAGCATTCCAAAATGTACCCGTACAATCATATGCTAGAGCAGTTTAATTCCAGCCTAATAACTTTAAAGTAATTGCGTGATTAACTGATCCATGAAGGACAGAGAGAAGAACTGACCTCTTCTCTACCCTACATACTGGAAATTACTACAGGATTTTAGTGGAGTTTGCCTGATTTCTGACTGATTTCTCCAAGATTTGACTGAAGGTTGCCTGATTTCATTACTACTGTAATGGAAGGGTTTCCTGTTGACATTGAAGGGAGGATGTACTTCAGCAGTTGTTGCATCAGATGTGAAATGCGAAAATCTTTTATTCAAGTAGGTCCAAGAAGAAATAAACACAAGCGCTTTCACTCAGGATAATCCTGAGCTTTTTCAAGTGAGTACAAAAGCATTTGCTGAAGCCAAACCCTTTTATATAACCATAGGTAACACATTAATTGAAAACAGGTGTTGTCAATCAGTTATTAGATTCCTTAAAGGGGTTTTGCATTAAATGAAACATGAGATAAAAGCTTGTATTATTGAAAGTATATATATGTTTGACAGCTGGATTATGCTTGTAAAATTACAAAACATTAAAAACACTGTTTCAAATTTAATAAAATCAAAGTTAAAATGTTTTAAAAAGCTGCTATTGGAAACGTTGGAAATCCATGAGTTTTGATGAGCCTGGAAGGTGAAATTCTGTTAGAAGTGTGAGGGAGCATATAGTGTTAGTTTGTAATAGGTATCTTGATTCTTTTTCATAGTTCACAAAAAAGGACACCCTAGACCAAGTGTCAGGTTGTCATACCAAAGAAAAAGGCATGGGAGTTAAGGAGAGGGAAAATAGTGAATCTTGAGTCCCTAAGTCATGTGTTATAATAAAATGCGCACATACCAAGTGGTAGTGAAAGAAGGGCATAATATTAGGAAACATGGGACAACAGAACTAATTAGTTACAGTGGAATAACTATAATCGTGCCCTTCTAAGCTTTAAAACGGGTTTAATACTAATAGTCCCGTTCAATCCAGGTGGTCTCCCTGCATCTAACCTTAATTGCCATACTAGCTCACGGTACTCGAGGGTGGATTCTCAGTCACCACCCCTGAGATCCGGTTCCACTTGTTCTAAAACAAAGAATTTGATGATACTACCGGGGCAAAAAGGGAATGCTTGTAAAAGGCATTAGTTGTTTTCTGTTTAGCCATATCATATAAGTGTTCGTAGATCCGTCTCCTGAATTCTCTTTCAGTCTTCCCCACGTAGAAACTCGAACACGTAGTACAAATACCAAGGTATACCACCCCTTTGCTTCCACAAGAGTAGGAACCAGTTGGTTTTGTCCTGAACCTCCTAGATGGAATGTACACGGATTCGACGTTCATTAAAGCATGACATTGGCTACAAGAGCCACATTTGTAAGTGCCCTTCTTGGATTGTTTCACCTTCTTTTTGCTATCCGGTTTCCTTTCAAAGATTTCTTTGAAGTTAATGCCTCTTTTTCTAACAAAACTAGGTCTGGGGTAAAGGTCCTTGAAATCTTCATAAAGGGCTAGAACCGCCAGTAGTTTCTGACAGTTTCCTCCATTTCTTTAGAACTAGATGAGTAGGTGTATATAAAACTGTTTGTAGGGTGGTTGGATACTCTGGAAGTTGAAGGGATTGCCAACTCTGGTCCTTTTCCCAGAATAGGTGTGTATAAAGATTTCCTCAATACTTTGATCTCATCGGCTAACCCCATAAACATTTCTAGGGAATATCCTCTTTCCAGGAATAAGGCTCGCAAGGTTTTAACTTCAATCTCAAAGTCCTCATCAGTGCTACAGATTCTGCTCGCTCTTATGAGTTGCCCTTTAATGATTCCCTTTTTCTGATATAGGGGATGCGCACTATCAAAGTGTAACAATGAGTTAGAAAAGGTGGGTTTGCAGTATAATTTGGACTGAAATGTATTCTGGTTGAAGTCCTTGAACAAGGTAATGTCCAAGTAATGGAGCTCCTGAGGGCTAGCAGTGTATGTAAATTGTAGAAAACCAGTCGAGGTGTTGATGTGTTGAAAGAATTCTTTGAACTCACATTCTGAGCCTCCCCAGAGGATGCAAATGTCGTCCAGGTAGCGTCTATAAAAAACAATGTGTTGCTACCAGGGGTGCGTCAAAACAAATGTGTGTTCCCATTTATGCAACACCACGTTGGCATAAAATGAGGCATAGGATGCCCCCATGGCGACCCCTTTACATTGCCTGAACAGTTCGCTATTGAAAAAAATGAAGTTGTTCATCAGGACCATCTCCATCAAGTCTATTAATAAGTTGGTGAACTTGTTGCTGAGGCTGGTTTCTTTACTGAGAAATTCTGTAAACCACTCAAGACCTTCTTGGTGAGGAATACTCGAAAAGAGGTCCTTAATGTCTATGGTGATCAAAATCAAATCAGGCGAATAGCAGGAAACAGGGATATCACGGAGGAAGTGCCAAGAATCCTTGCAAACGTGGCTGAGCAGGGGCATAAAAGCCTTGGTTAAGTGATCGATGAATTTTCCAGTTGGCTACTACTCTACTACAGCAGGTAATAAATGAAAGGGTGTATAACTATCTGCATGTAGAAAAACCCAGGATACCGGTCATGTTCGGGATTCCCAAAATCCATAAGGGAATTCACCCTTTAAGGTTCAGACCTATAGTATCAGGTGCGGGAGGTGTTACTGAGCCAATTGGAAAATTCATCGATCACTTAACCAAGGCTTTTATGCCCCTTCTCAGCCACGTTTGCAAGGATTCTTGGCACTTCCTCCGTAATATTCCTGTTTCCTGCTATTCGCCTGATTTGATTTTGATCACCATAGACATTAAGGACCTCTTTTCGAGTATTCCTCACCAAGAAGGTCTTGAGTGGTTTACAGAATTTCTCAGTAAAGAAACCAGCCTCAGCAACAAGTTCACCAACTTATTAACAGACTTGATGGAGATGGTCCTGATGAACAACTTCATTTTTTTCAATGGCGAACTGTTCAGGCAACGTAAAGGGGTCGCCATGGGGGCATCCTGTGCCTCATTTTATGCCAACGTGGTGTTGCATAAATGGGAACACACATTTGTTTTGACGCACCCCTGGCAGCAACACATTGTTTTTTATAGATGCTACCTGGACGACATTTGCATCCTCTGGGGAGGCTCAGAATGTGAGTTCAAAGAATTCTTTCAACACATCAACACCTCGACTGGTTTTCTACAATTTACATACACTGCTAGCCCTCAGGAGCTCCATTACTTGGACATTACCTTGTTCAAGGACTTCAACCAGAATACATTTCAGTCCAAATTATACCGCAAACCCACCTTTTCTAACTCATTGTTACACTTTGATAGTGCGCATCCCCTATATCAGAAAAGGGGAATCATTAAAGGGCAACTCATAAGAGCGAGCAGAATCTGTAGTACTGATGAGGACTTTGAGATTGAAGTTAAAACCTTGTGAGCCTTATTCCTGGAAAGAGGATATCCCGTAGAAATGTTTATGGGGTTAGCTGATGAGATCAAAGTATTGAGGAAATCTTTATACACACCTATTCTGGGAAAAGGACCAGAGTTGGCAATCCCTTCAACTTCCAGAGTATCCAACCACCCTACAAACAGTTTTATATACACCTACTCATCTAGTTCTAAAGAAATGGAGGAAACTGTCAGAAACTACTGGCCGGTTCTAGCCCTTTATGAAGATTTCAAGGACCTTTACCCCCAGACCTAGTTTTGTTAGAAAAGAGGCATTAACTTCAAAGAAATCTTTGAAAGGAAACCGGATAGCAAAAAGAAGGTGAAACAATCCAAGAAGGGCACTTACAAATGTGACTCTTGTAGCCAATGTCATGCTTTAATGAACGCGAATGGTACATTCCATCTAGGAGGTTCAGGACAAAACCAACTGGTTCCTACTCTTGTGGAAGCAAAGGGTGGTATACCTGGTATTTGTACCACGTGTTCGAAGTTTCTACGGGGAAGACTGAAAGACAATTCAGGAGACGGATCTACAACACTTATATGATATGGCTAAACAGAAAGCAACTAATGCCTTTACAAGCATTCCCTTTGCCCGGTAGTATCATCAAATTCTTTGTTTTAGAACAAGTGGAACCGGATCTCAGGGTGGTGACTGGGAATCCACCGAGTACCGTGAGCTAGTATGGCAATTAAGGTTAGATGCAGGGAGACCACCTGGATTGAACGGGACTATTAGTATTAAACCCGTTTTAAAGCTTAGAAGGGCATGATTATAGTTATTCCACTGTAACTAATTAGTTCTGTTGTCCCATGTTTCCTAATATTATGCCCTTCTTTCACTACCACTTGGTATGTGCGCATTTTATTATAACACATGACTTAGGCACTCAAGATTCACTATTTTCCCTCTCCTTAACTCCCATGCCTTTTTCTTTGGTATGACAACCTGACACTTGGTTTAGGGTGTCCTTTTTTGTGAACTATGAAAAAGAATCAAGATACCTATTGCAAACTAACACTATATGCTCCCTCACACTTCTAACAGAATTTCACCTTCCAGGTTCATCAAAACTCATGGATTTCCAACGTTTCCAATAGCAGCTTTTTAAAACATTTTAACTTTGATTTTATTAAATTTGAAACAGTGTTTTTAATGTTTTGTAATTTTACAAGCATAATCCAGCTGTCAAACATATATATACTTTCAATAATACAAGCTTTTATCTCATGTTTCATTTAATGCAAAACCCCTTTAAGGAATCTAATAACTGATTGACAACACCTGTTTTCAATTAATGTGTTACCTATGGTTATATAAAAGGGTTTGGCTTCAGCAAATGCTTTTGTACTCACTTGAAAAAGCTCAGGATTATCCTGAGTGAAAGCGCTTGTGTTTATTTCTTCTTGGACCTACTTGAATAAAAGATTTTCGCATTTCACATCAGCTTTTGTTTTTTGTTCCTGGTGGCTGTGGAGTCGTGTTACTTGGATTTCTGGCATTTTTTGGATCTTATTTGTTGCATCAGACAGAAGGCCATATGTTTTAGACACTCAGGTCAAGTTAGGTGGCAAGCTGTCAGATGTTCACAACTGGTGAATTGGGTCAGATGGCAGAAGTGGCGGGACAGACCAGGAGGACCCAGCATATAATGAAGATGTCCTGGGACTGCATAGTGCTTATCTAATGTTTCTAGGCCAGAATTAACTCAACTCCTACCTCCAGAAGTATTTGTCTCACATGTCTGGGGACATCTGGGATGTGGAGTCTGAACAGACTTCAGTACTAGAGTCAACAACAAGTAGTTTTGGCCAAAAGGTAGCTAGTGCTTGCCATAATAGTAACCCTAGAACCGGCTGTGAATACCATTAGTGACCAAAGTTGTCATGCTAAAGAAAGATGTTTCCTTGCATTGGTTGAGGGGGTGTCCCTTGGAGTTGACTAATAGATGCCAAATAGCCAGGGTGGCAACAACTAGAGTTGTTACCAAGGTGTCAGCCTCAGTCTGGAAGGTGTTTGGCAAAGTCATGAAGAAGACTTTTGTACAGCCTCAAATAGGTCATGGCAAAGCAGCCAGTAACACAGGAGAGGGAAGTGGAATATTTTTCAGATGTATATCACTAAGGGTGGAAAAATGGTTACCTCTTATGAGGACAATGTCAAGAGAAGGAAGGGGCACGTTTAGGAAATTCTGGAAACAGTTCACATGTGGCACTGTGGGGAAACAGTGCCAAAAGCAGATATAGAATTATTTACAGTTCAGTAGAAGAGGTCACTATGGCTGTTAAACATTTCAAGTGTAACAAGGTTGTCTGAGTGGATGTGATCCATCTGGGAATAAAACATGCTGGATATTATTAGGATGTTGTGTTTAACACACCTATTCAGCATTGAATGAAAGACTGGGTTAGTACCTCTGGATTGGCAAAATGGGGTAGTGATCCTGTTTTTCAAAATGTGGGACAGGTGGGGGAAACTTTGTCCTATAGTAGGAAGTAGAATGTAGATTCTGTCCTTACCATAGAACTGCAGGTCAAGTGTTAGTCCTTTCACTGATATTACTGGGGTTGTGCAAGTTCAGAAATGTGTTTTGCTGATTTGGAGAAGCCTTGTGATCTTGTGCTCTATAGTATATTTGGAAGGAAATGCTACAGCAGTGTGGTTTCCTGCTGAAGCTGTGTGGCATTCAGTCTCTATATTTGTGGGATGACAGATTTGTCCACATTCGTGACCTTAACTTGAGTACAGAACACCTCAAATAAATTAAAATGGAGCCAGATGAAATACAAATCCAAAAGAAATACAGTTTCACTTGTTGACCAAATACTAAACAGATGTTAAGTTTCTAATATTCCAGTCCTTCCTGTGGCTGACTGGGTCTCAAAGAGCAATCAACATCTGGGGAATTTCTACTCTGAGGGGCCAAGGGGTGTATTTTTGTTGTTGGCAGATGTTGGTGTCTTCTTAGTCTCAAGTGACTGTGATCTCTAGCATGGATTGGTACAATCCATTGCAGAGCAAAGTATTTTTTGGTGAAAATCTTCACCTCTAAAGTTGAGGTCATGATTATCTCTCAGAAAAGATTGGATTGCTTTGTGAGGGTGAAATTAGCTCCCTTAGATGGAGTTTAACTATACTGGAGTTTTGTTAATCCATGAGAGTAGAGTGGATCAGGAGACTGATCAGTGGATTGTGGCAGTGGTGACAGAGCCATAGGTAATGAAGTGGGCCATTATGTTGAAACCAGAGAGAAGTTATAGGACAGAAGTCTGATTTTGGCAGTCAGTATATGAGGATCTATGGTCATAAGATCTGCGTATTTAGCAAACTGTTGAGAATACAGTTACAAACCAAGTTACTTTGCAGGGTAAGTGTGCTC
The DNA here is from genome assembly GCF_019279795.1 of Protopterus annectens. NCBI lineage: Eukaryota > Metazoa > Chordata > Ceratodontiformes > Protopteridae > Protopterus > Protopterus annectens. Next base: position 1,442,154,524 of record NC_056746.1, on the reverse strand, counting down.
ATAGCCTGTCATAGAGTGAGGACTACAACAACCTCAGAGGACCTTTGAGTATGCCTTTTCCTCCTCCATATTAAGATGATTCAGTCGATGAGGTCTGGGCAGATTGTGACGATGCTCAGTTGGTATCTCCCATGGGAGGTGTACCATACAAAGTACACTGGCAGGAGGTCCTGGGGCACAGTAAGATCATAATGGAATTGTGTCTCTTTGTTTGCCTTGTCAGTTGCAGTAAGAGCTGGAGACAGTGGTCAATGTAAGAGAAGACTGGTCTAGCCTGCACTAATAAGTGGCATAGAAAATGATGATGACAACAGATGTTTATAAAGTTTCCCAAGCCTCATGAAGTGGCTCCAGAATCTCCTGTGATGGAAAATAATTAAATTATTCCCATTGCAAAACTCTTACATGCATCACTTTTTTTATGGAAAACTCTTATAGGTATTTCTGAAGTGCATGTGTGATCTTTAATTTTTATTTCATATAGTGTGGCTGCAGTCCATCTACCAAACTATGTCTAAGGAGAGATTTAATTTAAACTCCATCTTATTTGCAGTACCCCCACCACCAAGTAGCATCTCTATATGCATGTCCCTCTGACAGCAGATAAGACATACCCCTGGTATGAGACGACACTTGTTCAGCCAGGGACCTGTGTTGTTACTATACAGTTCTAAGCCAACACAGTCAGCAAAGGCTGCATGCTAAAAAGTTTTACTATAAAAATAGCATTTCCTAGTCAGTTTCCTACTCAAACCATTGACTGTACTGTAGGAAGTTGGCTAGTGTGCAACTTGGTCTTTCAAAGTCTAAATCTTCAAGAACTGCTGTCTGACTAATGGACAGTTCTGTGCCATTTCTTGCAATGTGCAGATATGGTTGGGCAGAGCTCTAAGTAGCATGAATACAAACATAGAATGATTAAGTACAGAGTATGAGCCAGTGACCTGCACACATGGGAAGGAATGGCAAGTAGCGCTCCAAATGTAAACAAATTCTAATATTTGTTTTGTGTGTGTGTGTGTATTTGTGTGTGTGTGTATTTAATGTTGTGTGCATGCCTGTACTTTGCATTCGAATGTTGGGCTCACAAAAGATTAATTCAATGAACAGTGCCAGAAAATGTAGTCTCTTTTCCCTGATACTGCTAGCTACTAAACTCACATAGTAGCCACACCTTTTCTGTCCTTGCTGCCAACCTTTGCGAATCACTTCCAGTCTCTAGTAGATTCTGCAACTCCTACAGTATACTTAAGAAAAAAAGCACCATCAGAAACTTCTACTTGTAAATGCTTTTTCAACAAACCACCACACCAACTCTCTCATCCATCTCAGCACTCAAGGTTTCAATGTTAATCCTATTAGGAAGGATCTTCTTCCCTAGTAGAGCCCTCAATATCCAGTGCATCAAACAAATAATTTAAGCTTTCCTAAGATTTCAGCTAACCCAGCAGTTTCCCTTCTGCCCCTCTTTCATCACACTAATACTTCTACTTTATCTAAACTGATCTTTATATACTCATGGAACCTAATACCTACCTATACTTATATTCTGTTCCACTTCACTTGTGGAAAAATATTTAATTTATTCTCTGTTATCAGACTTTTGGGTATATATGCTTGGGGTTCCCAAATATTCTGTAGGAAAGCAATTTGTTAGTATATCCAGCTGGAGAAGGAGACTGACCTCCCTCTTTTTTGAGTGCGTTTTCCTTTGAATGGAGGAAGATCAATGGCGTATTTATTTGGGTAAGTGGGTCATCACCAGGAATGTTCGCCTGTAGGGTGAGAGTAAGGGTACATTTGAGAACAGATTTCTTGGTATGAGATAGGTAAGGAGATAGATTTAGTGGTGTGTGAGTACTTATGGGTTAGCATAATGCTTAGGTTATAGAATACATATACGATTATATAAGTTTGATGGTGTGTGTGTTTGTCTTCTATAGGGATTTCTGTCCACGGTATCATTTTTCAGACTATTTTGTCTGAGGTGATCATTACGGTTAGGGTTTAGCAACCTGAAAAGGATATCATACATCTTTTTTCAATCTCTTTGCATTTGCTTTCTTCAGTTAATGTGTTTTTCAATAGATAGACATCAGTTTTTTTTTTTTTTTTTTTTTTTGGCATTGATGATTTTTTTCTTTGATGTTTTCACCTATAATCCTGCTTAGATGTTGTTGACCTACACTTTTGTTTTTCACACTGTTAATTCTATTCTTGTTGGAAATATTGCCTAAAACTTTGGATTGTTTCATTATTTGTTTAATGAGGATAACCTTCACAGATGTTAATTTCTACTCAGTTTAGTATTTTATAATGTACTTATTTGTTTTATTCTTAATACTGAGCTCACTCAGAAAATGGCCCACTGAGATCACTGCTCTATTTCAATTAACAACTTTAAACAAATAGAGAGATGCACGAACAAACAAATAAACCTTCCCCAAGATAAGTAGTTTAGAAAATAGAGTGAATCATTTCCAAATCTTGTAAGGCCGAATAAGAAAATTATAAACCCACCATTCCAATTTTTTTAAACATCCAATTTGTTGTAGTTCAGAAATAAAAATAATATGTAAGGAGATGCAGAAAGAAAGTAAGGAAGTAATGGCCAATGATGATGGTCGGGAATATGGTTTCTCTCTTTTAATTTCTCCAAGTCTTTTGGATTTCTAATACCATGATGAGAATGGACCCCATTCCTAAGTCAAAGTACAATTAAAGTTCATGAAATTAGTATTGTTTCAGTCTTTGATGTCAGCCAGAAGTGCTCTTCACAGCACCCGCAATGGCCCCAGTAATGATGGCTTCTGCAATTCGTATGGAGTTACATGCATTGGTAACATATCTAAATATGATTGTAAATTCTTTTTTGTAAGACCCATTGCTCCTACTACTATTGGAACTGTCTGGGTATCTTTCTTCCACATTGCTCTTGTTTCTGCCTGCAGATCCTGATATTTTATGACTTTGTGTTTCTCTGTACACAAGACACTGTAGTCACTGGGTATGGCATTTTCAATGATCAATGCTACTCTTGTCTTCTTTTCTTGGACCAATATATCTGGTTTTCTAGCATCTATCTTTTGAACTGTTGGTAATGGATGACTCCATCTGATATAGACTTCTTCATTTTCTATGATGCTTTGTGGCTCATGTTTCCAGTGTTTTTCGGCCACTTCATTACCATAATGTTTGCGCAATCCCCAGTGCAACAGTCTCGCCACATTATTATTCTTTTCAGTATACAGTCCTTTTGCCATTAGTATGTCACAACCAGCAACAAGGTTGTGCAACTGTTTCCAATTTAGTTTTACAAAACCTACATTTGTCTGTTTCTCCAACATGTTCTATTGATTTTATAAACCAACGTGTACGCAGTCCACTATCTTGGGCTGCCAATATTAACCTTTTATCTCTTGGTTTGAATTTGCCTCTCCTTAACCATTCCTGTGTTTGTTCTTGATCAACATGAGGTTCTTCCAGAAGTTTTCTGTACTTGCAACTGTATTTATGCTTTTTATGCATTTCTTGCCTTCTCCTCTAGTCCTTCACTTTATATTCTTTCTTTTGTTTTTTGGCACATTCAGTTGTTGCCTGATTTCTATCTACTTCTGGTCTGATTTCCATTCCTGCTTGATGCCCATAAGCTTCTGGTAGATTAAGCAGAGAAGTCGTCTTAGATTTATTCTCCTCATGTTTCAAAACTTTCACTAAGTTTGGGTCTTGTGAGGTCAGCAGATATGTGAGGAGTCCCACGATTGCGTATCTATACATATAATCAATTTCAAGGAGGCCCATCCCTCCTTTGGAACATGGAATATATAATCTTGGTATACACTGATTTTTATAAATCATTTGGTGAGCATGAAGCATCATTCTTGTTTTCCTATCTAATCTATCCAACATGTTTTGGGGCAAGTCAATCACTCCAAAACTGTAAGTTAGGACAGGAAGAGCAAATTAGTTTGTAGCTTGGATTTTGTTTCTAGATGTCAGTGCTGTTTTCAGGATTAGTTTAAATCTTCTGAAGTATTTCTTACTAAGTTTTATTTGCATTTGTTCATGTTTTTTTGTTGATCCTTCATCTATTTCTAAGTATTCATACACTCCTTCTTGCTCAAGTTCTTCTATATCACATTCTTTTTCAAGCTGATGTTTTCCTGGCGTTGCAGTTTTCCTGCTTTAAAGGTTGCTTTTGCATTTATAAAGACCAAATGACATTCTTATATCATCTGAAAAAGTTTTGAAAACTTGCAGTCGTGCTTTCAGTTCCTCATCTGATGAGCTATACAGTTTTAAATCATTGACAAAGAGAAGGTGAGAATAGAAAAAAAATGGAGAGGCGACTTCAACCAAGGAAATACAAAAATTTAATCCACACGTAACTTGAGGTTAGCGCTTTCATCCAACAACAATGAATTGAACTTCTTCAGACAAAGTACAATGGTCACATGAACAATTTTATACACAACATCCTGTCAATTAAACTATTAAAACATAATTAAGTAAAGTTGTGATGCAAAGGTATCCTGGAATTAAAAGGCCCCAGTCCACATCTAGCAATGTAAAAAAACATATATAAAATACTAAAAGAACAAAAAATGAAAAATAAAAAATAAAAAATAGGGAATAAGGTCATGTATAACTAATACTACCAAGGAATGTGTAAAATGGCAACCAATACTATTAAAGTAAAGGGACTCATCTTTCAAGAGATTTTAACCTAAGGAGACACCCCAATGAACAGTTCTCATTCAGCCCAGGGAAGGAAAAGGCATCTAGTCTAAGTTGCCACAAGAGCTCCTTCAGCTCCAACTCTAAAGTCCATGGCCCCCTCTAATATTTTTTGTTACTTGATCAATTACTGTATACTTAAAGTTATGATTAGGATTTTCACTGACATGTTTTGCTAATGCATTATTCAAGTTTTTCTTGTTAATACTATACTGGGGATCATATACACGCTGTTTAAAATGTCTCTCAGTCTTACCAAGGTAGAATGAGTTACACTCTTGACATTGTGCTAAATAAATAGCACCAGATGTGTTACAGTTATAATTCCCATTGATCTTCTAATATACACCACTGACTATAACAAAATCACAAATACCCATAAATTTACAATTAGGACAAAAAGCACATTTTTTTCATCCCCGTTCTATGTATATATGGAAAAACAGGTAATTCTAAATGATTTTTCAAAGTTTTACCTCTCCTAAAAATTAGTCTAGGTGTTAACCCTACCTTGTTCCTAATTGATGGGCTGTCTAATATAATACCCCATTTCTTGTTCAATATATTTCTTATCTCAACAATATCCAAGGAGAATGTGGCAATAAAACTTATAGAAAAATCAGTTGGACAACTCAAGTTATTTACACTTTGCTCTTTTCTAGGAGCCAGATTATAGCCACGGCCTAAGCTGGTGAGTAAACAGCTTAATAGATTAAGGACAAGTCAGGATAGTAATGGTAACAGAGAGTCACCCTTGAATATCCCCCTTTGAATTTTTATCACTGGGATAACAATTTGTCCTTTATTATGGCAAAGTGGTCTGCCACTCTTTCATGGTCACTGTAATGTAATCGATCAGTGTGGGGTGTATCTTCTACATTTTTAAGCACTCTTTCTCCATGAATGTGGTGTACTATCAACTGCTTTTTTGTAGTCAATCCATACCATACTTAGATTCTTCCCCTTTTTACAGTTCTCCACTATGACTGTAACAACAGATGATCCTTGGTTCCATAAGACTTTCTTTTATTGCCCTTTTGTTTTACTCCCATAATTGAGTTTTCTTCGAAATGACTATAAACTCTGTAGGCGTATTGTTTTTCCTGTTGTTAGCCAGGTTGGTGCCTGTTCTGGGTGTGCATATTAATAGTTCTTACTCATGGCTAAATCTTCATGCAAAGATGTTAATACTTTTAACCAGAAGTTAGGTGCTGCATCTGGGCCTGGGGTTTTCCAATTAGAGGTTTTTCTTAACTTTGTTTCACTCTCTCTAGTTGTTACTTCATTCCAGTTCATATCCTGTACCTTTAAACCTCTTATTCTTTCTTTAACTTCTTCTAACCATTTAGTATCTTTGTTATGTTCCACAAGTTCTTCATAGATACTTCTCCAAAATGTATCTATTTCTCCTTTATTTGGTGGTGTTTTAATTTATTTTATCTCATTTCCCAGTTCTCTATAAAACCTTTTGGGTCATCAATAAATTGCTTATTTTGTACTTTTTCTTTATATTTATCTTTGTATCTTCTACGTTTTTCTGTCTGTGCTGAAATTTTTAGTTTGTTATCTGCGATATTGCATGATAGATCCTGGTCTGTTCTAATATTGCGCATTGCTTTTATCACATCTATCTTTATTAGTATTTTTGTTGATCTGTTCCCTCTTCTATAGTCTTCTAACAGTGGCACTTCTTGTCTTAATTGCTTTATAATTTTCTCTATTCAATATTTCCATGATGGTATTCAATTTCTCCCCTTTCTTTCCCTCAATACCCTGTGTTCTTGTGGTAGAACTTTATCAGTTATTAAGTTAGCTGCACAGTAATATATCATGTTTACTTATGTTATACTGCATGGATCTCTATGAACAGTCCTAATTACTGTGTTCATTTGTTTTATCAGACTTCTGACTTTTTGTGTTCTATTAACTTTCGGCAGTCTATTTCTTTCATTGGTCTTGATATATCTGTCCATGTCTATTAAATCAAGCATTTTTTCTCTTAGCTCATTTTCTTCCAAACTGAGGGCATATCCCTTGTTTTCCAATTCAGGTAGGCATTCTATAGAAGGTTCTATAGCATCTTCCAGTGACACATTCTCATCAATTTCATCCTGTGCTGTCTGTTGCTCTATCATATGGGAACTCACTGGCCTGTCACTCCTCAACATTGACTGCATCACAGTTTCCTGATCCTTTCCTTGCTGTCTAGCTTCAAGTGAACATTTATACTGGTTTACTGTGGAAGGCTACAAATTATCTTCATATGGCACCTGACCAATTGCTTCCTGTTCCACTGGTTTCCCATTAATTTGGATATCCATTACTCTATCCTGTTGTGGTGCTTTCTGAATTAGATTTTCTTCACTAAGTCCTTCACTTTGCAGGTACTCCATAACCCCAATTTCTATTTCTTTCACTTCTCCATCACTAATCTCCTTTTCTACTTTTCCTCTTTGTCTTCTTATTTTTTGTCTTGTAAAGTTTTCCATGTCCAAATTCCTTTTTCTGTATTTCTCTTCAAATATCTTTGGTGCTCTTTTTGTATTGGTTAGTTTTGCTTTTTCCTTTGCATATATATTACACCGTATTAAATGTCTTTTTCTTTCCTGTGTTTATATTTCTTCTTCAGATGTTTCCTGATCTTCCTGTTTCTCCCTGCTTTGGGACTCACTCCATCCTGCTGTGAAGTAACCTGTGTTAGACCTTCTACATCAAATCCTAAACTTCGCAGGCACTCTACAACTTCAACTTCTGTTTTTTTTAACTTGTACTTTACTGATCTTCTTTTCTATGTTCCATCTTTGTGACATTATTTTTTTATTGTGAAATTTTCCATATCCGGATGCCTTTGCCTGTATTTCTCTTCAAATATCTTTGGGGCTGCCTTATTTACATTGATTAATTTGGATTTCTTCTTTACATAAATATTACACCGTATCAAATCTCTCTTTCATTCCCATGTCCATATTTCCTTTTTATACTTTTCAAATATCACATGGTTTTTGTTGTTTAGATTTTTGCACTTCCTCAGATGCTTTTTTTTCCAAGCAGATGAAGATTTCTTGATCTATATACTGTTTCTCACAAATCTGTTGTATTAATGAACACAATTTTTCATTTGAAGCTTCTGACAGTTTTTATAGCTGAAGTATTTTTCTTAAGTCTAATTTTTCTCTTAATCATTTTGTATATCTTGTGTCTGGAAATTCTGGACTGTTTGCATAATAGTAACAATACATGATTTCTTTCTTATCCTCAATAGTCCACTTTATTGTCTTTATGGCTATTATTTGGCCTATCAGTTTCTGTGATTTTTGTGGACTGCTATTTCCTTCTACAACAGGAGGCCATCCTCCCCCTGGGCCTAGCCCCATTGTAGGAATGTTTCCATATTTTGAGGATTCTACACTGTCATCTTTTCCAGTCCTGGCACCAGTGCACCTACCAGGATTGGGCACTTTTTTATCCTGGGTCTTGTACACCCAGCTATCTGTTTTGTTTTTTGATTTACTGCTGTCTATGATATGTGCCATATAAATACAGTCTATATATCAGTGTCACCTTGGTGAGATTTTGTGAAACCAGAGTCTACCTTGTGAAGGTACTCACCAAGACTTGAGGATGAATTCAGTTTCAGCACTACTATTCTCCTTTGCTTGCTGACTTTTCATCTCTCCATTCAGAGAGTCAGCAGTATAAAGAACGGGATGTAAACAGCTGACATTTAGTCTCATTTCCATTTATCCAAACAAACAATGTGATGGATAGGAGGCACCTTTTACTAACTAAATCAAATGGGAGAAGTTAAAGAAATGAAAAATAAATGTTAAGCTCACTATTTTAATGAGATTAAGCACTACAAGAATAGAAGTACACAGAACTGGAAAATCACTCATATAACAAGAGTTATGTATGTGTAACAGGAGTTCAAGCAAGTCTGGGAGCCCATAAAAGAGGCAGAAGGGACAAACTGAAGAAGGATGGAAAATGGAATAAGAACAGTATCTTAATCAAAGGTAATGAGGAAGTTAGTGTGATTCACTATAAGGGTGAGGGCACTGTAGCACATGAGATTCATCATCATCATCATCATCAGCCCCTGTTTCCCATTTTCTACATGGAGTCTGTGTGTATTGTCATTTGTTGCTCTCATCATGTTCAATGCTACTGTCCTAACTTCTTCAGCAGTCATGCTTGACTGTCGCAGGTCTTCTTTCGCACAGTCCATCAACTTCTTTCCTGGATGCTGTTTTTCTCTTACCTTCTTCCTGTCTGTCCCAGATCTTCTTCACCAGATTGTCTTCTGCTTTCCAGCACATGTGCCTGAACCACCATAATCTGCTTTCTTTGACCTTTTCTGCAGTTGGAACTACTTTGGCTTTTGCTCTTATGTCCTCATTTCTTCACCTGTTCTGCAGTGTGCATCCTACCACCCAACTCAGGCACTTCATCTCCATCACCTCTAGCTTCCTCAACTGCCCTACCCCCAGATTTTTGTACCATATAGTAGAACTGGTCCCACTACTGTTTTGTAGACTTCACTTTGGCTTCTGCTCTTATGTCCACATTCTTTCAGTATTCTACTGTCATACACTACCACTGGCACTCTGTGCCAGTTGGCTGCAGTACCTCTGATTCTAGCTTTGACCTCCTCATTCAGTCTTTCCTTCTCCTTAACCATCCCTCACTGATGCTAAAAGCTGACAGCATTTTTCACTATTTTTACTTCTATCTCAGTTCTGAGCTTCTTTGATTTTCTGCATTTGCTGCCATTACAACTGTCATATCTGTACTCAGTTTCATCCTATGTGCCTTCAGTTTTGCATTCCATTCCCCTATCCTTTGCTGAAGGTGTTGGTCAAAGTCTACATGTAATGCCACTTTGTCCATCCTTTCTGGCCTGTTTGTTAATGTAGTCCATCATTAATATGAACAGCAGTGGGCTCAGAACTGAACTCTGATGAATGCCCACTCCCATTGGACACCCCTCTGTAATACAGAACACTGTTCATGCTTGCATCACTGGGTCCTTGTACATAGCTTGCACTAATTCTACCAATGTTTCTGGGACTTAAAACCACCGGAAAACTGCCAAAATCAGCTTTCTTGGGATGTTGCCATATGCCTTCCCCAAGTCTAGGAATCCCCATTTGGACTCTTTCCTTATTTTTAGCTTCTTCTCAAGTATCTGTCTGACTGCAAACATCAGGTCTGTTGTGCTGCATCCTTATCTAAATCTGAACTGTTCGTCTTCTATCTTACTTTCTACTACTTTGATAAACGAATATGCAATCACAGAACTTTCATGCAGTGTGATAGGAGTTTGATTCCTTTATACTGGCCACAGTTGTGAATGTCCCCTTTGTTCTTGAACACTGGCACTAGTATGCTTATTTTCCAGTCATCTTCAATATGCCTTTCTATCCATACTGCTATGAGTAACTTCAAGCGCCATTTCTCCCCTATCTCACCCAGCATCTTTATCATCTCTGCTGTGATCTCATCTGAGCCTGCTGCTTTCCCCGACTTCATTTTCATTAGTGCTGTTCTTACTTCTTCTGTGGTGGGTTCTTTGTTCATTGTCAACTGTATCTGGGGTAGTACAGCCACTGCAGGGCTTTTTTCATTAAGAAGGTGTTGGAAGTACTCTTTCCATCTGACTTTGATGTCCTGTGGACTGGTGAACAGGTTGTTGCCTGCATCCCTTATGATGGGTGTCTGACTAGTTTTTTTTCTTTCTGTCTTTGCCATGCAGCCTGATAGGGTTTCTTTGTGCCATCCACTGTGTTGCTTTCCCATTAGTTTGTCGAGTGTCTCTGATGCCTTGATCTTTGCTATTGCAACTCCTCTGTAAGCTTCTTTGTTAGCCAACCTGTATTTCTTCCTAGCCTGGTCTGTCCTTTCTATCTTCCACTTTTTCCTGCACTCCTTTCTTTTGATGACTTCCTGGACATTTGCATTCCACCACCGGCTTTCCTTATATACCTTATTTCCATACCTGGCTTCACTGCATATCTGTACTGTAGCCCTTAAACATTCTGTTTTGAAGTGCTGCTATATTCTTCTTCATCTCCACCTATTTTCTCTTCTTCTTGAGATGCTAGAGCCCTGATTAATTCCTTGAACTGTTGTACTTTCTCACCAGTCAACTTCCAAGTCTTCACCCTGGTCTGTGCTGACAGTAAACCCTTCTTTGACCACTGCTTGCAGCTGATTGTGGCAACCAGTGGTCTATGCTGTGGGCAGACTGTTTCACTGGGGATGATTTTGCAATCACTGAATCTACCCCTGTGCTTTTTCCTTCGTAGGAGGAAATCTACCTGAGTTACATGTTGGCCTCTTTTATATGTGATCTTGTTACTGTCTCTCTTTCTGAACCATGTGTTGGCTACCATCAAACCCTTTGCCAGACAGAAATCTAGAATAGACTCTCCTTTATTCCAGTTGCCCAACCATGTGATCCCAGGCAGTCTTCATATCCTGTTCTGTCTGTCGCGTGCATTCAGGTCCCCCATTATCAACACTAATTCCTGTTGTCCTGCAGCTATTGTCTGAATGTACTCTTTTCCTCACAATTACAACCCTGCTGTGGGGCATAGGCTGAGATTATGAATACTGCTCTATCATTGCACTGGAGTATGCTTGCCATGAGTCTGTCAGTAATTCTGATGACATCCCTCACTTTCTTCTGAAGCCTCTCCCTTACCACAATTCCCACAGTATTTCTAGACTGTCCTCCTCCTGAGTAGTAGACTCTGGACTCCAGACCAAGTGGCTTTGCTGCACTATGATATCCAGCCTCCTCCTTACCTTCATGTCATTCACTTTCAAGCCTTGTCCTTTCAGTGAACTTGCATCCAGTTTAGCAATGGTATAACGGTTAATGTCTTCACCTCCTATGCACAAGGTAAAAGGTTCGATCCCAACCTCTGACCAATGCATGTGTGGATGTGCATGTTCTCCCTGTGTCTCTGTGAGGTTCAGGCCATCTCTGAAAAAAAAAAAACATGCTGAGTGTTTCCATCTCAAACTCACCTAAGAAAGAAGCTGTGGGCAGCAGCACAGACTCTAGATGGTAACCTGTGTGGGAAGAGTCTAATAGACCAATGACTTTGGGCATCTACTGTGGTGTGCAGTATCCTCATGACAGGAGAACACAGATCACAGACTGCATGCAATGGCAGGCTACGTACTCAGTGGTGTAAAATATGGCTCTAGGTGATTTGATCATGTTGACTAATGTCACCAAAATGGGCAAGCATGTTTACCTTTCATAACTGGGTTGAGGACCTGCTCTACTGGTGTGAGGGGTGCATGTGCCCCTGTTGGCCACTGCATGCCCGCCATGGAGCCCAGCAACCCTGGGTCAATAAGTTACTGGCTGACTGGTGTCCAGTTGCCCAGCTTGGGTTACTTGGCATAGCTCTATTGAGTGAAATTTGGATGTAAAACCAATCAAACTGCCAAACGTGAGCTAAGAATTGCTATACTCGGTGCAGATTCACATGGGATTATATGTCTTTAAATATGATAATAGAATTTAGAAGTGTCTTCATGGTGCCTGTGATGTTCATTGAGCATCCCAACAGACATGCAAATATTACATAATGTCAGAAGTAATTAATTGTATTAACAGAAGTAAACAAATATAACCCAGCCACTGGGGATGCACAAGCCAGTGCATTTCTTTGTGCCGGTCCCAAGCCCGAATAAATGGGAAGGGTTGTGTCAGGAAGAGCATCCAGTGTAAAATTTTGCCAAATCATACATGTGGACAACAGTGCATATATACATACCGGATCGGTCGAGGCCCGGGTTAACAATGACCGCCACCAGTACTGTTGGCCAACAGGGTGCTGGCAGAAATTGGGCTACTGTTAACCTTAAGAGGAGAATAGGGGGAAGGCATGCCCGAAGGCAGGTAAAGGCTAGGACTGTGGTAGTGAGTGTCTGAACTTTGAATGTTGGCAGTATGACTGGAATAGGGAGAGAGCTAGCCGATATGATGGACAAAAGGAAGGTTGGTATAGTGTGTGTGCAACAGACCAGATGGAAGGGGAACAAGGCTAGGTGTGTCCGAGGTGGGTTCAAATTGTTTTTTCATGGTGTGAATGGGAGGAGAAATGGTGTAGGAGTTATCCTGAAGGAGCTAAGAGTGTTTTGGAGGTGAAAAGAGTGTCGGATAGAGTGATGTTTATGAAGCTGGAAATTGATGGTGTAATGATGAATGTTGTTAGTGCATATGCTCCACAAGTTGGGTGTGCGATGGATGAGAAAGAACATTTTTGGAGTGAGTTGGATGAAGTTGTGATGACTGTCCCCAAGGGTGAGAGAGTGGTGATTGGAGCGGATTTCAATGGGCATGTTGATGAAGGGAACAGGGGGGATGAGGAAGTGATAGATAGGTATGGTGTTAAGCAAAGGAATGCAGAAGGTCAGATGGTAGTGGATTTTGTGAAAAGGATGGACATGGCTGTGGTGAATACGTATTTTAACAAGAGGGAGGAGCATAGGGTGACATACAAGAGTGGAGAAAGATGCACACAGGTGGATTATATCTTATGTAGGAGGGCCAGTTTGAAGAAGATTGGAGACTGTAAAGTGGTGACTGGGGAAAGTGTAGTTAGGCAGCATAGGATGGTGGTTTGTAGGATGACATTGGTGATCAAGAAGAGGAGGAGGAGTGTGAGGGCAGCACCAAGGATCAAATAGTGGAAACTGAAAAAGGATAATTGTGAGGTGCAGTTCAGGGACGAGTTAAGACAGGCACTGGGTGGCAGTGAAGAGTTACAGAATAGCTGGGTAACTACAGCAGCGCTAATAAGGGAGATGGCTAGAAAGCTGCTTGGTGTGACATCTGGAAAGAGGAAGGAGGACAAGGAGACATGGTGGTGGAATGAGGAAGTACAGGAGAGTATACAGAGAAAGAGGTTGGTGAAGAAGAAGTGAGAATGTCAGAGAGATGAAGAAAGTAGACAGGAGTATAAGGAGATGAGGTGCATAGCAAAGAGAGACGTGGCTGAGGCTAAGAATAAGGCGTATGAAGAGTTGAATATCAAAAAGAAGATGGTAACGACCAATAGTTTCACTGTCACAGACACTCCAATAAGTGCACGACCACCTCTGCTTGAACACAAGATTTATTCCACTCGACATGAATAAAATTGTGAAAACACACAAACAGTTGAGCGCTTTCACCCACACACACAGTGGGCTTCTTCAGATCATTTTTTCATTACCATATCTCGCCTTATATTTAAAATTTGGCGCCAATAGTCAACGGATACAATACTAGTAAACATGTATCTGTTTAAAACATTAGTTGCTGTTAAAACTATACCTACATGATTTTCATATGATATAAACTTGCCCATATAGCGTATCCATTGGACACAATAAAATTGTATGAAGGCAATGCTATCACTCAATGCATCATAACTACTTTCAAAACTAATATACATTCTCATACTCTTTAAATAAATTGATATATATTCCTATATACTTGTTAAGGAACTATTAAAACAAGTATCATAAAAGATCCTAAAAGAACAATAAAATTCATTAAACATAACCTGAATTATTAAAGCTGACTTTTAAACATTAACTGTAACATTCCACCAATATATGCAAACGTATTAATAAGAAAAAATAGTAAAAATAGTAAAAAATTAATAATGTGTCTTGCATATTGTATTCTCTTAAATTCATCTAAAATACCGATAAGATAATTGGGGTACATAATCCTGAATGATTTCATTGTTTCATATTAAACAGCTGTGTATGAATGCTGTATTAATACAGATAAAATAGTATATGAGGAAATAAATTAATTTAGTATAATAAAATAATAAAATAAAAATGATAACCTAACTATTTAATAAGTAACTAATAAATAAATGACAATACAATGAATTAATTAATAAAAAAATACAATAATTAATTAATAAATATTATTGATTGAAATGAAAATATGTGGTTTCAAATGACTACTAAATGTTTTGTGACCAAACTGTTCATAATTGATTTAATATTTGATACATTTGTTTCACCCTAAGGATTTTATTTCATCGCTATCTTTTAATCCTTCTCCAATATGGGTTTGCATGAAATGTGATCTTTGAGGTCTGGTGGGGTAGTTGCATCTAAATATATTTGCCACCAAACCTCCTTAAAACTCAACAAGATTTTGTAATCACCCCCTCTAGGGTCTTTTTTAATTGTTTCTAGGATAGCAAATTTGAAACTATGTGTGTCCCCCATCTTTTCAATATGTCTATATAGTGCATTGGTGGGGTCCTTCCTCCTAATACTGTACACATGATCATATATTTGCTTTCTAAAACACCTCTCCGTCTTTCCTATATAATAACTTGCACATTTACAACACTTAGCCAGATATATAAGCATTTTTGTTTTACAATTATCATATTTAAATTTAACTAAGGTCTTGAGTCCATTCTGAATAATCATCCTTTCCTTTTCGAATATATACATGCATTGGTTGCATGTTCCACATTTAGTGGTACGGGTATTGTTAGCATTCTTTGAACCCTTCCCTCCTGCAGATTGATGTACCAACATGTTTTTTATATTCCTTCCCATTTTGTAGACTAATCTTGGTTTGTTACCCATTATTTCCAATAAGATGGAATCTCGTGAAATCAAATATCAAAATGTAATTAATATATTTACTACATTCTCTGCTGCTGGACTATACTGTAGAATGAAAGACCTCTGATGAGAACTTGTCTCTTTATCATATTTGGCCCTAACATTTTTAATCTGATTGGTCTCAAATCCAGATCCTAAAAAGGGTTTGTACCTGGTACCCCATTCTTGAATGACATATTGTCCTATATTTGACATCATTTTCGATGGATATCCTCTCTCAAAAAATAATTCTGTTATGAATTTGATTTCTTCTACCATCATGTTGACATCTGAAGTCATACAGGCAGCACATATACATTGCCCTTTAAATATGTTATGTTTCATATTAACTGGATGACAACTATTATATTCCAGATAATCGTTGGAAAAAGTCTTTTTTCCATGTATTCTGGACTTGAAGCTACCATCATTTTTGTATATATAAGTATCCAGATAAGCTATTCCTTCAGTATAAAGGGAATGTGTGAATTTAAGATATTCAATGCTGGAACTGAGAAATTGTAAAATTGCATCCAATTTATCCTTACTATCGTCCCATAATATATAGATGTCATCTAAAAATCTGGAATAATGCTTAACGCTCTTGAAAAACATGCTGGGGAATAAAATGGATTTGCAATAGCAACATTAAGCACACGGATTCTAGTTGGGAAGAGACATGTCTCATCATGGAATTAATGGCTATTGTGCTAGATAACAACTTTATCTATTTTGAGGGAGAGTACTTCAGGCAGACCAGGGGGGTAGCTATGGGAGCAGCCTGTGCTCCCATATTTGCCAACCTGGTTATGCTCGACTGGGAGGAATCCATTTTATTCCCCAGCATGTTTTTCAATAGTGTTAAGCATTATTCCAGATTTTTAGATGACATCTATATATTATGGGATGATAGTAAGGATAAATTAGATGCATTTTTACAATTTCTCAGTTCCAGCTGTGAATATCTTAAATTCACACATTCCCATAATACTGAAGGAATAGCTTATCTGGATACATATATATATATATATATATATATATATATATATATATATACAAAAAGGATGGTAGCTTCAAGTCCAGAATACATAGAAAAAAGACTTTTTCCAACGATTAAACGATTATCTGGAATATAGTAGTTGTCATCCAGTTAATATGAAAAATAACATATTTAAAGGGCAATGTATATGTGCTGCCTGTATGACTTCAGATGTCAACATGATGGTAGAAGAAATCAAATTCATAACAGAATTATTTTTAGAGAGAGGATATCCATCGAAAATGATGTCAGATATAGGACAATATGTCATTCAAGAATGGGGTACCAGGTACAAACCCTTTTTAGGATCTGGATTTGAGACCAATCAGATTAAAAATGTTAGGGCCAAATATGATAAAGAGACAAGTTCTCATCAGAGGTCTTTCATTCTACAGTATAGTCCAGCAGCAGAGAATGTAGTAAATATATTAATTACATTTTGATATTTGATTTCACGAGATTCCATCTTATTGGAAATAATGGGTAACAAACCAAGATTAGTCTACAAAATGGGAAGGAATATAAAAAAACATGTTGGTACATCAATCTGCAGGAGGGAAGGGTTCAAAGAATGCTAACAATACCCGTACCACTAAATGTGGAACATGCAACCAATGCATGTATATATTCGAAAAGGAAAGGATGATTATTCAGAATGGACTCAAGACCTTAGTTAAATTTAAATATGATAATTGTAAAACAAAAATGCTTATATATCTGGCTAAGTGTTGTAAATGTGCAAGTTATTATATAGGAAAGACGGAGAGGTGTTTTAGAAAGCAAATATATGATCATGTGTACAGTATTAGGAGGAAGGAACCCACCAATGCACTATATAGACATATTGAAAAGATGGGGGACACACATAATTTCAAATTTGCTATCTTAGAAACAATTAAAAAAGACCCTAGAGGGGGTGATTACAAAATCTTGTTGAGTTTTAAGGAGGTTTGGTGGCAAATATATTTAGATGCAACTATCCCGCCAGGCCTCAACGATCACATTTCATGCAAACCCATATTGGAGAAGAATTAAAAGATAGAGATGAAATAAAATCCTTAGGGTGAAACAAATGTATCAAATATTAAATCAATTATGAACAGTTTGGTCACAAAAATTTAGTAGTCATTTGAAACCACATATTTTCATTTCAATCAATAATATTTATTAATTAATTATTGTATTTTTATTTATTAATTAATTAATTGTATTGTCATTTATTTATTAGTTGCTTATTAAATAGTTAGGTTATCATTTTTATTTTATTATTTTATTATACTAAATTAATTTATTTCCTCATATACTATTTTATCTTTATTAATACAGCATTCATACACAGCTGTTTAATATGAAACAATGAAATCATTCAGGATTATGTACCACAATTATCTTATCAGTATTTTAGATGAATTTTAGAGAATACAATATGCAAGACACATTATTCATTTTTTACAATGTTTTACTATTTTTTCTTATTAATACGTTTGCATATATTGGTGGAATGTTACAATTAATGTTTAATAGCTTTAATAATTCAGGTTATGTTTAATGAATTTTATTGTTCTTTTAGGATCTTTTATGATACTTTTTTTAATAGTTACGTAACAAGTATATAGGAATATATATCAATTTATTTAAAGCGTATGAGAATGTATATTAGTTTTGAAAGTAGTTATGATGCATTGAGTGATAACATTGCCTTCATACAATTTTATTGTGTTCAATGGATACGATATATGGGCAGGTTTATATCATATGAAAATCATGTAGGTATAGTTTTAACAGCAACAAATATTTTAAATGGATACATGTTTACTAGTATTGTATCTGTTAACTATTGGCGCCAAATATAAGGCGAGATATGGTAATGAAAAAATGTTCTGAAGAAGCCCACTGTATGTGTGGTTGAAAGCGCTCAACTGTTTGTGTGTTTTCACAATTTTATTCGTGTCGAGTGGAATAAATCTTGTGTTCAAGCAGAGGTGGTCGTGCATTTATTGGAGTATCTGTGACGTATGAAGAGTTGTATGAAAGGTTGGACACTAAGGAGGGAGAAAAGGACCTGTACCAATTGGCTAGACAGAGGGACCGAGCTAGGAAAGATGTGCAGTAGGTAAGGGTGATAAAGGATAATGAGGGGAAACATATTCACAAGCGAAGAGAGCGTGTTGAACAAATGGAAAGAGTGCTTTGAGGGGCTGATGAATGAAGAGAATGAGAGGGAAAGAAGGTCGGATAATGTGCGGATATTGAATCATGAAGTGCAGTGGATTAGCAAGGAGGAAGTAAGGATAGCTATGAAGAGGATGAAAAATGGAAAGGCTGTTGGTCCAGATGACATACTTGTGGAAGCATGGAGGTGTTTAGGTGAAATGGCAGTGGAGTTTTTATCTAGATTGTTTAATGAAATCTTGGAAAGTGAGAGGATGCCTGAGGAATGGAGAAAAAGTGTTTTGGTACCGATTTTTAAGAATAAGGGTGATGTGCAGAGCTGTAGTAACTACAGAGGGATTACATTGATCAGTCACAGCATGAATTTATGAGAAAGAGTAGTGGAAGCTAGGTTAAGAAGGGAGGTGATGATTAGTGATCAGCAGTATGGTTTCATGCCAGGAAAGAGCACTACAGATGTGATGTTTGCTCTGAGAGTGTTGATGGAGAAGTACAGAGAAGTTCAGAAGGAGTTGCACTGTATCTTTGAAGACTTAGAGAAAGCATATGACAGGGTGCCTGGAGAGAAGTTGTGGTTTTATATGAGGAAGTCGGGAGTGTCAGAGAAGTATGTAAGAGTGGTACAGGATATGTACGAGGGTAGTGTGACAGCGGTGAGGTCTGCGGTGGGAGTGATGGATGCGTTTAAGGTGGAGGTGGGATTACATCGAGGATCAGCTCTGAGCCCTTTCTTATTTGCAATGGTGCTGGACAAGTTGACAGACGAGATCAGACAGGAGTCCCCATGGACTATGATGTTTGCAGATGACATTGTGATCTGCAGTGAGAGTAGGGAACAGGTGCAGGAGACCCTGGAGAGGTGGAGATATGCTCTAGAGAGAAGAGGAATGAAGGTCAGCAGGACTAAGACAGAATATATGTATGTGAATGAGAGGGAGGATAGAGGAATGGTGAGGATGCAAAGAGTAGAGGTGGTGATGATGGATGAGTTTAAATACTTGGGATCAACAGTTCAGAGTATTGGTGAGTGTGGAAGAGAGGTGAAGAAGAGAGTGCTGGCAGGATGGTGTGGGTGGAGAAGAGTGTCTGGAGTGATTTGTGACAGACGAGTACCAGTAGGAGTGAAAGGGAAGGTCTACAAGAGGGTAGTGAGACCAGCTATGTTATATGGGTTGGAGACAGTGGCATTGACAAAAAGGCAGGAGTCAGAGCTGGACGTGGCAGAGTTAAAGATGTTAAGATTTGCACTAGGTGTGATGAGGGTGGTCAGGATTAGGAATAAATATATTAGAGGGTCAGCAGTTTGGAAACAAAGCCAGAGAGGCAAGATTGCATTGGCTTGGACATGTGCTGAGGAGGGATGCAGAGTATATTGGGAAAAAGATGCTAAGGATGAAGCTGCCAGGTAACAGGAAAAGAGTAAGGCCTAAGATAAGGTTTATGGATGTGGTGAGAGAGGACATGCAGGTGGTTGGTGTGACAGAGCAAGATGCAGAGGAGAGGAAGAAATTGAAACAGATGATCGGCTGTGGTGTTCACTAACGGGAACAGCCAAAAGAAGAAGAAGAAGAACAGAAGTAAGCAAATATGCTTGTTTGGACAGCTTATATATCTGATCAACTTATGAGCTTAGAAGTACAAAAGTATATATTACAGCTAGACAGATAGCTCCAGTAACATCCACAAGGAATTCTCTCACTGTAAAGCAAGTTATCAGAGAAAACTGACAGGAGGATGCCCAGATCTCCACTCTCACTCTTTACTCACTCAGCACAGACATCTACACATGTTCTCAGGTGCTATTTATTCCTCTCCCACTACCTACAAACTTCATTCCCTCACAGTGCTATAAAAGGCAAGCTGCAGTTATTATTCATTTTTTAAAATATAAAATGTATTACTCTGAAAAAATAAACTCAGGAAGGGAGAACAAGCAAAAAGTCAGTCCATTGGACTTCTGTGGATATCCTTTAAAGGTGTTTTGTCATGACAGAGTCGCTGCAGACTAACCAGATAAAAGTAATACTTACCAATGGAAGCAAAGTCCTTCGGCAAGTCTTCCCAATGACAACATTCTATTGGTTGCTATCTTTATTTTTCACTACACCCTTTAGTATTTCTTTAAAAAGTTTTTCAGTAGAAAATTGTATTGTCCGAGTGGTACAATTTCACATTTTAGGTAATGAATGTCATTGTCAGTATTACACATTTTGCAGTGGAGGGCTTGAGTACACTTTAGGCCTAGTTCTCTTACAGTGGCCACAGCTGTGTACACTGTCATATGAAATGTTGTCATTCTTCATTTGGCTACTGCAGCTTCCTGAATCTCTTATTATGCCTGGTCCCTTCTTCATTTTTCCTTCATTTTGGCGGCTGTTGTCTGTATTGTTAAACTTTTCTTTATTGGTTTTCTACTCTAGTTCTGCATAATAGCCTGTCTTCCTTATTTAGTTGTGTAATCTGACACCATTTCTTGGCAAAGAAAATACCAGGCTTCAGATTTTGAAGAGAAGTCTTTTGTTTTCCCTTCTTAGCTAACTGCTGGCAGAGCTGGGTATACCATGGCAGCCTGGTGATCATATCATATGAGCTGACTCTAAATGCTGTATATTTTTCTGCTACTTCTATAGTAGCATTGAAATTCTCGGTACTTACGTATTATCGCAACTAGATTTCCTAAGTGCCGTGCTTTGTCAGCTTTTCACAAAACGATCTCTCTTATCCTAAGAAGGGGTGTGAGGACTGTTAAGTACTACTATGTCAGACTGTTTCTCACATAGGAAGAGGAATAAGTAACATTCATCTTCCATGGAAACTTCCTTTCCCAACCTTTATGCATGACTTGATGCTTCTCAGTTGTTCTTAATGTTACACGCGTGTTCCCAACAAGGCAAGTGTCCCATTTCAAAGCCCTTTCCATGACCACGCCATAATCTGCGATTGTTAAATTTCGTACATTTTTGACTGAGTCAGTCAGCATGTGCAGGACATCTTCTTATTACTGTAACTGCCTGTTGGTAGTCAGCAAGTTGAGATACATACAACTATCTGTGTCTGAAGCGGGATAAGGTGTAACACCCCTCGCACATGACTCCTGCTGGTGACTAAGGCACCACTCGCTGAGAAATCAGTTCCCCATCTCTTACTATTCCTTATAGCCATATTTGCTTTGGATACTTACTGCCTATGAAAAGTCAGAGTGTATATTCCTGAGTAAGTCTTCCTTTGCTAACAGTGTAATCAGGAATGCAGGATGTGTACAGCAGTATAGCACCGTGCAGTTCATAGAAGAAATGAAGCGCGACACCCAGGAGTACAAAATATCACAGTCACTCCTCTTCCTTCCTCCTACCCACTGTGACAGACTACTATGTACTTCTTTACAGACACTTTTTCAGTTTACGATACCTGTTAATGCAGAAATGTAACGAATTATGGCACTTTGGACACTTCGGAAATCTGGTTGCGATAATACGCAAGTACCGTTTTTTCTTAGTTTTTTCAGACTATCTGTCATAGACTATAAGTCAGAACATGGCTTTTCCATTGTGTTAATTCTCCCAGAATCCTTGATTATTATTATTTTTTTATTTAGGTGTGTTAATTGCTCATTTGAATGCAATAGTTGATGTTTCAGATTCTGCATCTTGTCCTGCTGTTGAAGGTCAATTGTTTGATATGCCTCCATGTCATTTATTAACTGTGTTAGCTTTTTGAATATAATCAGCAGTTTATATTCTGGGACTGGGAGTCAATGTGAATGTCTCAATAAGGTTTTTTTTTTTTTTTTTTTTTTTTTTTTTTTTTTTTAAATTTCATTTTCCAATTCCTCCTGAATCAGTCTATACGAATCATTATGAAATCACTAAACATTAATTACATTTAGACAGTGAAATAGAGAAAAAAAGGTTCAACTACTATCTTCTTTGAAGGCCATTGGGCAGAGGCGCTAAAGAGTGATTCTGTGTTTTAATAAAATAAGGAGTGCATTGTCCTTTGTGGTCATTTCTTTATCCTGTTTTTTTTTCCTTTGGTGAATTTGTTATCAACTACCATCTTCTCTCTGGGTTTGCCTTGCCTCCAAGAGGAGGCCTGATTATATTCCATAACCATCTTCTGTCTGAATTCGCCATGCTTCCAGGATTAGGCCTGATTACATTTATTAATCATTCACCTTCAGCTATAAAATTCTTACCAGTTACATGACCTAGTCAGTCTACTCTGCTACTGCCTCCCCTACTTAAATCCCATGTACAAGAAGTGTGGTATAAACTGGGCATGCAATATCAGTCAGATGCTGTTATGAATTGAGTACAGAAAGAAAAAAATACATTTCCATGGAACTCTTGTAAATTTTGTAGCCATGATGTGAAAAAAAGTGAGTTTATATACTCTGAAACTTCAAACATTCATAAATTTAATGGCTTTGCAACTTGTAATACCACTGTAGTAGATATGCAGGCCAGTGCTTGTGAAGAAATCAGTTTTATATGGTATTAATCAAAGTTTAAATGAATGCATCTACAGGCATACATATATTGTAAGGAAAAGAAATAACAGGAATGTTTTTTTTAAACTTGCTGTAAACAAAATTGTCATATGTACTGGTTTTACAGATATCATATTTCAAGCTTTAGACAGGGTTAGAATGAATGCCTCATTTAATGTTACCTTGGGCCTTTTGGTCACTATTACATGGTCCTGTACAATAGCTGAATGAAGCCCCAATATTTTAAACTTTATTTATTTTTGTTTCCACTACTGTTTGTGCTTGTTCTTCTTTCTGAGAATTGTCTGACAGTTTTCACAGGTTCATAGGTAAGTCCTAGAAGGTCAGTCTGCAGGCCATTACAAGCCTACCCCAAACCCATATTCAAATGTTCCATACAGCCTCAAGGAAGATAAGACAGGATTCACCAGGAGGAGAATTTGAGAGTGCCCAACCAATTATGTAGGTTTATCTTGAAAGTGGCAATGTACAACTCTCCTTGGCATGCTGATGGATACATTGTCTTATTTATATGTTGGTGAAGTTTTTTAACCAAGTATGTGAGGTACCATCTGTTCTTTGAAGGAATAGGAAGGAGGTTAGAGAGGGTTAGATCTTTCATGGATTGAAAGGCTGGACATAGAATTAAGTGTGGATGATTAAGGTCATGAACTGTTACCAGCATACTTTCCATACTGGAGGGATGGATAGCCTTTGCATACTGTATGACCCTGAGTAAATCACTTAACCAGACAGTTCTTCCTGGCTGAATCAGAAGGATGTCTGTGTGGATTAGTGCCCTACAAATAAATATACAATATATTCAGAAGAAGCAGCAATGATGGAAGTATGAGAAGAAGATGGAGCAGAAGGGAGAGAAGGAGACCTTCATCATAAACTACTATAGTTATACAAAATTACAAATGACATAGTAAAACCTTGGGTATCTATAGCATCTTGGATATGCCTTCAAGTAATAAAAGAGAAAATAAAACAATACAAATGGAGCACTTATATGCAGAGGCAATATAAACATTTAAGAACAAACAGTCAGGAGATACATGATGACAATGTACAGAACGGATATCTGCAACTGATTTCCCCATTCAACACGCAACGTCAAAGGGTTTCAACTTTCTTTAAAGCCAAGCCCCATCAAATTCCTACTGCATGAGGTCATCCCAGCATACCCAGCTGGGCACATGGCTGATAAAAAGATATGGTCTAAGGATATAAATATTCTTCATAATCATTTTATAATAAAATAATAAGCAAAAATGGGGGTGACACTGAAAATGATGGGAAAAGGGACACCAATCAGGGATAAATAGATTTCTGGAACAAAGCTGCATTCAGAAAAAAAGATATGACTATATTTAGCTCAAAAGGTCTGAAGTGGTAATATATCTTCAATCATTTTATCAAACATAATGTAACTCAGCTGTAATCCAACATTTTAGTTTGCTTATTCAAATAATAAAATGACATTTCATTAGAACAGAAATAGCTGCAGTGGCATAACGGTAGCATTGTCGCCTCACAGCAAGAGGTTCTCCTGTTTGATTCTCAGCTGCAGCACCTTCTGTGTGGAGTCTGCATGTCCTCCCTGTGGTCAAGTGGCATTCGAAAGACATGTGTGAATGGGCATGCCTTAGTTGAAGGTTGGGCATCGAGCTGGCACCTCAGCACTGTAAAAATCTACTGCCAATCATTAGCGGACCAGAGTTCTGCTGTGGCGACCCCTAACCAGGAAAAACCAAAAGAAGAACAACAACATCAGAACAGAAGTGCGCTAATAAAATGTAAAAGTAGAAATTAATGAAAGTGCAGTATGTAAGCAAGAGGTTTTATAGAACTGAAATAACAATCTTACCACCCCATATTTTACTACTAACAGTGAACTTCATTTGATAGTGATGCAAGTTTGAGACATGTAACCAGTTACTTCTAGTATAGTCTATGCATTTCTATCAATTATTGGATGTTCACAAATACTTTACTATTTTTTTCAGCTGATAAAGTAATACGGTATAGAGCAATCCAGGCAATTGATATGAAGGTATAAAATACGTTTTCCCAATTAACTGATAATAACAAAGAATGGGAACTGTTAAGAATTATATGCCAAGAAAGCATTAGGAGTCATACAAACTTCACCTCTAAGATGTTTATATACACTAGAAATGTAATAATATTTTAAATTATTACTCTGCAAAGGTTTTCCTGGTATTTTTGCTATAGGGGATTGCAGTGAGTTGCCTTTTCAACTCGATGCCTCCAATGAGGCTCTGGAAGTCTGCACTGTAAGTTCCAATGGCTGGAGCCTAAGCTTTTTGATATAATGAATGTCTTCACATTTCAAACAAATGTTCATATTTCTAGAACCGTAGGAGTTCATAAAGAAGTGTAAATGGCAATTTCTTCAGCACAAACTACTTTTATAGTAATAATATTCTTTGGGGTCGTGGTCTTAAACTGGAGTTTATAAGCCAAAGAGGCAATAATTATTAAGTTTGTAATATTTTGTAAACAACTTACAATATTTCAGCAAACACTCAAGTTACACACATACTGTGAGCAGCATTTTATTCAACCTTCTACCCAAGAGCTTTCATATGAAGCTAAGGAGTTCTGTCTCTGTTATTTGGTTGTCAAGATATTTAGAAAAACATGACATTTATGGCAATATAAATATGTATTATATGAACAACAATTAATTTCCATTCCCTCCAGTAGAGCTCTTTTGAGTGTGTACCTTTAACCCCTAATGGGCGTGGCTTCAGCATTTAAAAAATTAAGTTATCACCTTACATTTTTAACAAATACTCATTGACAGAGGTCATATATCAATACAATTGTGTTTGCTATCATGTATGCTTCAAGATAAAATTTTCCAATACCTTGTATGTAACATGGTTTTGGAATTATTAATGCAAATATGAACAGGCAATATTTGACGCCTAGAGGAGCAGTAGGGTGTAACTGCAGAAACGCCTGGAGACGTCACTCGGCTGTAATGAGTTAACTGCACTAGGCAGAGGTCAGATATCAATACAGTTGTGTTTGTCACTGTGTAGGCTTTAAAATGACACATTTTAATGCTTTGTATGTACCATGGTTTTGGAATTATTGATGCAAATATGAACAGGTAATATTTGATACCTAGAGGCATCACTAAGAGGTAACTGCAGGTACACCTGGAGGCGTCACCCAGCTGTAATGAGTTAAAGACAGCTATATTTGTCCCATATATCCTTTATATCAGTACAAATTAAATTAAAAATGAACTTTTCAGCATTAATTACATCAAATATTTTCTGAGTTTCTGAAAAGGATAATACTTTATCATCTTAGGTAAGCTGAAACTTATAGGCCACTATCTGACCAATCTTTACACATAAATCTTATAAATAATGGATCATCTGGTTAAACAGCGGTTTCAGTCCTTCAGTGCTCTTCCTTAGATGATATGCTTGTGTATATAGTGACATTTCCATTAATTGTCCTAATAAATGGTATATGTTTGTAATATTTAATTAAAAACAGTTTAGATGCAATAACTCAGTTTAATAATGATGTATTACCATCTGCTTATTCATATTATGTTTCACTTAAGAAGTCTATTTTTTCTAATAAAGTCTCATTCAGAATTATTCAATGATTTTTGGAAATTGGGAGACAAGATGAAAATATGGATATATGCAGCAAATATATGCATTATTAATTCCAAACTTGGAAAATGAATTCCTCACACTGTACTGTATAAGTAGTTGAACTCCACCACAACTTAAAAGCTCTTTTTGGATTTATGGATTACGTTATTGCTGTGAGAAAAGTAAGTGGTGAACTGAGGATATAGAACCTCTGAAATATGAATCAGCTAATGCCTTGTGCATAGCATCATTGATCTAAAATAGTACTTGTGAGTCAATAATATTTGCAATATAGTTACTAGCTTGATATGTTATTATTTTAGAAGAATATGTATTAACATACAACTATATAAGACAGGCATGGATTCTTGTCCCTGCCAGCACTATTTTGCCAATTCCTCTGCGCCCAAAAAGTGCAACACTGACATACTGTGATTCAGAAACATGATAAAGCCTCCTGAATCAGCACCTCTTTAGCAACCCGTATTATCATGGCTCTGAATCAAATGCCAGGCAATTAAAGGTAACCACACTAGTGTTTCCCCAAGCAGCCCATACATTCATAGGATCATAGGTACTTAATATTGATCTATGAGGATCTTAAGAAGCCTAGCTTTACATTCCCATGGTGTTTTTTAGTCCTTATATTTTGCATACAATTAACCCAGAGATAGGCAAACAAGGATATTTACATGTTTTCCTTCTCCATGAAGGACAGGTGTGGTAAACTAGGGGTTAATTTATGGTTACCCATCCAGCCATTCATCCATCCAATTTATGTCTGAACAGAGGAAGATAAGTACTCTGATTTATATGAACTGGAAGACGGTTCCATAAAAGTGGTATTTTGTGTGAGTCATACATATCCCTCCAGCATGTTCCATTTATTTTGTTAAAGAGATTGAGATCCCTTCAGTGGGTGTTTATGATACCACTGGACTTATGAATGTGTAATATGTAGGACAGAATAGCATTGTCTGAAGCTCTATATGCAAGACAGTAGTTGCCAATCTGTAGTCTGTATGATACTGAGAAGGGGACAAGGCTTTGTGGTGGTCTGAATAGGTTTTATGTTTTTAGGTCCTTGATTTTTTGTGATTTTTTTTTTTATTAAGTGAGAAATTGTTGTGATCATTTCATTTGTGATATATATTTGGAGAGGTACATTCCAGAAGAGGCATTATACTCAATGATTAGCATGCTTAGTGCCGAGTACAGTAGAACAGTTATATCCTGCATATAGTTATAAGCTGGACAGTGGATACATGGTGATCAAAGGACAATTCATTGTTGACATAGGTTCCCAGATCCCTAACTACTGGATTAATTTTTAGGAGTCTGTTGTAAGTGCGATAGAGGTGTCATGCTTGGGATTAAGTTTTAGTCCATGGTTTTGACACCAACTATTTGTTTGGGACCTACAAACATGTGCACAGACCATCAGTCACACCCTGACAGATGCACATACCCTGACATTCGCACAATTGCACATGATCATATGCAGACATACACTGACCGTAATGCATGCTGCTACACACACATGCATATGTAGAGACTGCTGTGTAGTTCTTAACTGACACAGTGGTACTAGCCCCACTCCTACCACAAGAATGATGGGTGTACCACAAAAATGAATTGGTTTACACTCTGGGGATCACTTCTGTGGCTCTACCCGACAGGGGCATAGGAAAATAACTTTCTTAGGTGGCGTAAGCCAGGGAACCTTGTTGGCTTGGCTTACTTAGGGTCTTGGGCCAATAGCCTAGTACCTACCTATGAACTTATGAACCTACCATAGGAATGAATGAGTGTACCACTGGAATGAATGGGTGTACCACAGGAATGAATGGGTGTACGCCATCAAATGGCAACATCCACTTTTCTTTTTTTCACTTTTCAAAAAGTGAAACAGAGCTGTTCTTCAAATCATTACACTCTATTCTGATTCTGCTAGAAAGTTCCTTTGAAGCACTCATGGGTCATTGGCATTAGCTGTGCTCCTGGACACCTGTATTTGAATGCAGCCTTCACCAACAGCAATGGTATAGCACAATGGACCAGACTTGTTCCAATGATTGCAGAGCTAAAGAGGTGTCTAAGTTAGGCTGGCATAACACACTGAGCAATCCTACTACAAACAGGATTATGTAGTGTGTAATGCATTTCTGGATCATGGCCATACTATTCGGTTTTCATTTTCTTTTTTCATTATTTGTTAATGGGTAAGCCCAATGGATGAGTGTCTCATATAGAAGGAAACTGGCATAATCCCTTGTTCCCATTTTGTAGGTGGGACTGGGGTATCATATCAACAGTGACCATCACCTAGAGCCAGTGTTGATCCAATTGCTTACTGTGTTACACAAGAGTGATTAAGAGAACAACTCAATGCTGTTGGCATCTTCCAACATTTTAGTAATACCTTTAATGCATAAAACTTTTGGTTTATCAGCATTAATTCTGAAATTAGAAACTTTAGAGAATATTTCTTATACTGTAGCAAGACATTTGCTGCAGACACTGACAATCACAGGTCTAGAATCAGAATCTTTTACAAAAATAAAAGTATAAAGAAAACATTTGCTGATTTTATAGGTCAAAGGTATCATACCTAAAACAAATAATAACAGTAGCAACAGGCAAACTTTTTTCTTGTACAATATATCTAATTTATTTTATTAGACATCCAGAAAATGAGTCTATCAATTTTACACTAATTGCTATAAATAAGTTGCAAACTTCATATAAATTATAAGGTCAAACATGTTTAAGTACATTAATTACATAATTTTCTTTTATTCTGTGATTGTCCTTTTCAATATTCATACTTAAAATTGCTAAAGAAAATGATTATTTTTGATAAATCCATACAGTGTAAAATTATTCTGATAGAGGCTAGTGGTTCATTTGACTGAGTAAAACTTGTTTTCTCTGAACAAGTAAGTGTATTGAATTATCATCTACTTCCTTCAGACCGTGAGGATACAAACAGATTGATACATGTGTTTAACAGACATGTAACTGGCTTAAACAGCAACGAACATCATTTGCTTTGAATAATTGATATTAATGCCCCTTTCCATGACAGTGGGAACGGTTGATGGGTACACTTTTATCATACAAAAAAATCTGTATACTCGGGATAGATAGAGTATGAAAACAACCAGGTAAACATACAGAAAATAAATGTATACATGGAGACTGCAACGTGGCAGTAAAAACAAAATATAACTCAATTTATTAACGAGTAAAATACAACAGATAAGCGCTTTCTCAATAAAGTAAATTGCTTCATCAGACCTAATTTTAACAGAAAGAACCAGTATATATACAGTAGTAAAAGCCAGTCAGCTAAAGAGTTTCAGAAATCCCAGAACCAATCATAGCAAAGCTTCTCCCTGCAATAAGGTTACTATCAAATATGTTACATAGTAACATATTTAAAAGCCACACAAAACACCCATTCATAAAATCATTTATTGATACAAAAATAAAAATTAAAAACAAACCAAATCTAATGAAATCTGTTTTAAAAATGGTCTAAGGGAAACATATTCATTAAGAACGAGCCCTCTATCCACTCACATCTTAATGATCCAGCGCAGCTCAGACCTTTCAGTGAAATTAGTTTTTTTCCTCCCAAATGTAAGCTGTCAAATACCTTATCAATACTATAAAATTAAACACATGTTCAACACCTTTCTCCTCAACATGTTTAGCTAAGGCTTTACATTTAATGATGTTCCTAATCTGATACAAATGCTCACAATATTTTTCTTTAAGACTCTAATAAGTCTTGCCAATGTAAAATGAGGCACAGAGCACACAAAAGTTAAATAGACAAGATCCCTAGTATTACAACTGGCCTTAACTCTAAAGCAATATCTGATACCAAGTATCAGGGCATATGAAGAAATTTGTACTATCTGTGTATTCACAGTAACTACAAACGAGGTCTGTGCTTGTTTTTCTGATCACATTTTCTTACCATTTACCAACTTCCCAACTTGATGACAAGTATTTTATTGAATCATAGGATATATCTTTTGTGCTAAGTAAAACAGACTGGGTGCTTATTTTGACAGCTCTGTTTTATTTGATCAAAATGCTTCCAACACAGCCAGGAAAACCTTCTATTTGGCCCAGTTAATTGCCATGGGAATATCTTCAGAATCCAAAGAATTTATTCTATCCCTGTATTCTTCTGTTATCAAACCCATCACTGAATACAGTTTCCACTTTGGTATTTATAAATCCAAGCATATCTTTCAATTGTAAAGGCCCCAAAGATTTCTAACCAAGAAAACAAAAGGTCTTAAATTCTTCAATGATTCCAAAGGATTGACACAACTCTCCCTGTACTCAATATCTTTCCTTCTGCTCCAAGGTGACAGTATCAAGCTTTTTGAGTCGTGAAAGACCCAGTCATATTTAACATCCTATTTCTTTACAAAACCAGTGCCTCAACAAGCCACTCATACTAGAGACCTAAATCTAGAGCAAAGCATAAACGCGACTTGCTAGAGGGATAGATATCTAACACAGCATATTCCCAACCAAACAAATAAGTTGTTACTAAAGGTCAAACAAGGTACCATTTTTACTACCTTTAAGGCTAGTCTTTGTAATTGGATGGCTAGACACAAATTCTCACCAAGGTTATTTTGTAAGGCCTTGCTCAATTTGGGAGGTAAACAGTATTAAATCTTGACAAGGCTGGCAAGAACATTTAAGTTTGCCTACTTAAAGATGTATATGGCTAGGCATCGTATGGTTCCTGTGATCATTACATGGTATTATTCCTGTGTCCCTGTACTGAAAATCCTTTCTTCAGTTTAAGTGCTGCCTGTTTATACTGACATTTAAAATGAAAGTTTATTTACTAAAACTAATGAAAAATGATAATCACATTTCTGCACAGAGCAGTTAAAGTAACTTACAATTCAAACCTTAGAACTTATGAACTTGTAGTTCTATTTTAAGCCAAAAGTATCTTAACAGGAACAGAGCAGTTCTTTTTTAGAAATTCAAGCCAAATTGCTGTATATCTACCAACCTCTAGTTTTCCTGTAATGCCTCGAGCATAGCCAGGACTTTAAATCCTTAGTATTACATAGCTTAATAGGTACTGCTGGTCATTGCCATTTGCAGCCTCCACTCTAGGCCCCAAATACCTCTAATATGAGAAGGAAATGTCTCAGGCACTGTGGGCTTCTAACCATTCTTCTAATAACATTCCTCATATGACTCACATTTGTGGACCATTTGTACACAGCATTACCATACCATACTATACCAGGTGCACGTGCTGCTACAAGGTTTTTGCTGTAGTACATAGCATACATACAGAACTTCTGACTCAATAAAATAGCTACTATGCCAAAATAAATTTCCAGATAGAAGATATTTAGAAAGATTAAAAGAGAAATTAGAGGAAAGAAAATACTTGCACAAGAAAAACTCTCAAATGCTTCAAATACAAATTTATGTTCATTAATAAAACAGATTTATGAAAAACACTTTGGGTTGCCCGGAAAAGAAGTGACACAGGAATATGAAAATACAGAGAAAAAAAACAAAAGATTTTTAAATGGAATAAAAAGAAACATGAACATTAGAAAGAAAAGAGATCTGGTATGGTGCAGTATTTATGCAAAGGAGAAAGCTAAACTAATAAACACAAAACGCATCACCAAAGATATTTGAAGAGAAATACAGGCAAAGGCACCCAGATATGGAACATTTCACAATATAAAAAATAAAAGGTGGAATTACACTGTGTGTAAAGGAAAAGATGCTAAATGGATAGAAAAATGAAAAGAAACTGTAGGAACACTACTGTAAAGGATATAGAATGGGATGAAGTAACAGCTAGAGAAATGAAGACAACATTAAGAAAACTCCTACATGGAAAACTTCAGGCCCAGATGCAGTACCTAACTTCTGGCTAGGAGTGTTAACATCTTTACACAAAGATTTAGTCCTGAAGAAGAATTATTTATATGTACTTCCCAAACAGGCACCAATCTGGTTAACATCAGGAAAAATGATACTCCTTCTTAAGAGTGAACCTGCAAGCCATCTTAACAACTATAGACCGATAACTTGCCTGCCAACAATATACAAAGTATTTACTGGAACTGATGTAGAATTTATAGTCATTTAGGGAAAAAATCAATTATGGCAACAGAACAAAAGAGTAACAAAAAGTCATAAAGAGCAAAAACATTTGTTGGTAAATTAAGCCATAATAGAGAATTGTAAAAAAATGGGAAGTATTTATGTATGGTTTGGAGAGATTACAAAACAGCATTTCACAGAATCCCACATTGATATATAACTGTGCAGTTAAACTAATAGTGGATAAAAAATTGCCACAAAAATGTAGTATAACAAAGGAAAGGAAGTAAAGTGCCACCATAGAAATGCTGAATAGAGAAAACTATAAAGCTATTAAGAAAAGAAGTATGCCTACCTTCTATAAACCTGTAGTCATCCAGCTCTATTCTATACAATATATCAGTGCACAGTAGAGCCTGTGACACAAAGGACAAACACAAAATAAAAAGAATAAATTTGAATCCAATTATACAAATAAGTTAGGTGCATTTGTCCAATGAATAAATTAGATAAAGACTTTATCAGAACTCCTTTGTGCACTGTTTGCACTGCTTTTTTTTTTGTTATAACTGTTTGTTTGGTGCACATATATATTTTCTTCTTTTTTGGTTATTCTTTACAATATTTTTGGCATTCATTTTGCCAAAATCAATATAAATACTCTGTGATCATGATTCAGAATCAAAATGGATGCATATGACTTTATATTGAGAGGACTTTACCTTCCTTTGACTTAGCTACCACTATTACTTCTTTTCAGTATGTATGTGTTTACGTATATATTACTGAGTTTGTGGAAATTCAAAAGTCAAATGGTTGAGAATGTAGTGTGATCTCAAAGTTGGTACACATAATTTGCATGGGGTGTAGGGGGTAAAGGGTGGCTCCGCCCCCCCCCCCACCTTGCATAAACGTAGATTTTTTTTTTTACATTTGAATTTTTGGAAACTTGTTCATATGATCTTGACCATATGAACTTCAAGTTTCTGAAAACTCTATAATATGCACACACACACACACACACACACACACACACACACACACACACACACACACACATTACATACATTTATATACAA
Organism: Protopterus annectens; assembly: GCF_019279795.1. Taxonomy (NCBI): domain Eukaryota; kingdom Metazoa; phylum Chordata; order Ceratodontiformes; family Protopteridae; genus Protopterus; species Protopterus annectens. The sequence continues at coordinate 1,442,120,585 of NC_056746.1, read as the reverse complement.
ACACAGTATTTCTGACACATCAAAGTGGCCTCCACACTATACTTTTAACAGAATTACACGTATCATTTACATCCAGAACACTATTTTTAATGAATCAGTCAGTTTTGGTTATTTAACTTGTTAATAGTATTTAGAAATTAAAACTGACTGGAGACAAAAGGTAAATAAAATACATTAGTCAGTTAGCTAAAAGTAGTTAAATGCAGAAGTACATCCGTCACATGGCCAGAATATTAGTGGAAATCAAAGCTGACAAATATACTGAAGTGAGCAGTATACATTTTGCACTGCAGCTGAAAAAGATCTTACACTAATAAGCCATGACTTATTAAAATTAAGAAACATTTATACATAAATATTTAAGTGTTCTAAAATAATTGTCATATTTTACTATTACAACAGTCTTTAGCTTTCTAATAATTTATAAAAATAAATATATTGTATCATTGGCTTAATTATTTATTCTTCATCCTTCCTTTCTGTCTTAAAGAAAATTGATATGCAATAATAATACACGATTGTTTACCAAATGATTATTCCTTCTCAAATTTATAGTTTCTAAAAAAATAACAAAATAAAAATTTGCACTGTTAAATAATCTAAAAAGAGTAAAAAAGAATGGCATAGACTAAAGTTTTTGTTTATTGCAGTTAATTGTATTGAATGTTTAGTAATCTCACATCTCATAAAACAGTGAACTAAACTGTTTTGATAAGTTAAATCTATACCATTAATACATGTTATCCTCTTCTTTTGTTTTAGGAAATAACACATTTTTTATTATAAATAAATACTCAAAAGGGAGATGACACCTCCTTTGGTGACTTTTACAGTTATATGTTAAGTAATGGAAGTTCACTTAATTGTGGTTTGTGGCCTCCTGCCATTAAGTGACCTGCAGAAATGCCAACCATATAAGTCATCAAAATCACCATTTGATCTCACTATTATTTTTTCTTCTTCTGGACTTGAATAATTTGCTCAGTGACAGAGAACTTTATGCAAACACAACAGATGGCTGTCTACCAAGAGATGATTCAATGCCTCACTGAAGTAATGCACAGCAAGAAAATCATGCTCAAGTTTCATTCTCATGGAGGCTGGGTATTTAAGAAGAAATGTATAACCCTTGGGCTTCAGCTACGCTGTCAGTGGATTATATTGTTGTTCCTACTGTTGAACCACAATGAATGGCAATGGTCAAAACAGATGATGAGTCCCTTAGATTCAATGCTCCTTATAGACCAGACACGTTTCAGCATTTTCCTTTACTTGAAAATCAATAAATGTAATGATAATGGCTGAAGGCTTTTATTTCAGATCTGCAGGATAAGTAAAAAAAAAGTACTATGGTTTATTTTATTTTCAAGTTGGTTGCAATATAATTGCTAAAGTGTTCTTTATACCAGTTTGTCAAAAGCATAATCATATATTCAACATCTTGTACCTCAAATAAATAAAATTTACTCCATTTTGCTCTATTCTCTTGTTTATATTGTTTTTCAAATGTCTTAGGGTCTTGCTTAAAAAGAAGGTCAATTCTGTTTTTCATATCAGTTAGTTGTTTTAGTAACAAAGATCACTAGTGGTGTAATTTAGTAGTTCTGTTTGTTGTATTTGTGTTTAGGTTTCCATATTGAGCATCACTGTCTTTCTGAAAATCAACCATTTTCTGAAAATACGTTATAGTGTTAACTAGCACTGCGAAACTCATTTTGACATGTTTATTCTTTTTGTTTTCTAGTGGGTTGTCACAGGCATTATATTATCATTGTATTTTGACAATTCACAAATCAGGCTGGTTCCAGCTGAAGATCTCATCTTGATTTTACTTCCAGAAAATAAAATAAGTGGTTGTCCTAGACATCCCAAGTTAGCAAAGCAAGCGTCGCACAAATATCAACACAGCGGAAGAAGTATGAAAAGACTGTCGAATAACTCATCCTTAATATTAGTCAAGAAATAATAGCCAGGCTGCAACAAACAAAAACAAAACAATACATTTTTTTTCTTTAACTTACTTTACTTTAAAAACAGGAACAGATGTGAATCCTACAATGAACACCTGAGCATCCACCATGTAGTAAGTCAGAATAGTCTACCTCTCAATGAGAAGAATAAGCCTTCCAGAGCCAGTGCTGTGGCATAGAGAGATAAAGGCCTGACTATGTACAGGTTACCTGAATTTGATTAGCAGCTTGGGTACCTGAGACACTAGCAGAGAGGGAGGGGATGGGTGTGTCTATCATGGGGGAGTTATCTCCCCATGAGGAGAGGAGGTATGATCCATGAAGAGAAGGGTAGACCTCTGATGATTATCTGATTGGCATAAGAAAGGGAAAAGAGGGTAGGTCATAACATAAAAAAAAATTTTTCCCATCATGGAGGCAGTTGCAGATGAGAACCCGTGAAACCCTTAGGTTCCATGCCAGCCCTTATACAGAAAAAATGTTGATAATCTATATGATGAAAAATGAGGGGCATCCATGATGGATGGGCATTGGGGAAGACACCATAAACAATGAAGCGGGGGGGGGGAGTTGGGAACAAAACAAAATAGAAAAACAGAATAAACTTTCAAAATTAATACTAGATGCAGTAATTATTAAAGTTAAAGAAAATAATAAGCACTATAGAATGCAACGTTAACTAATTAGTGTGCTTTAAAACATAAATTACCTCTTGTAGTGCATTTTAATGTGTGTATCCATAGAAATTAATCCACTTACAATATACACTGTAACAGGTAATATTAGTTGGAATAATTATTGTCAGTAAGGACATTAATATACACTACAGGAGGTAATGCTAAGTGGGCTAATCACTGTGGGTACAGATATTCCATACAGAAAACATAGCCATATACTACAAAATGTAATGCTGTCTTGCTGAAGGTAAAGAGATAAATATGTACCACAGAGTATAAAGCTGCAATGATTAATTACTGTAGGCTACTATGTTGATGTATTGTACAGGAGGTAATGTTAGATGGATACACTGCTCTGTCTATAGATAATACTATGGTGGATAAGAGCATTGGTGTCCTCTATGGACAGAGTAAGGACATCATGGCCTCTATGGACAGGGTAAGGACAGCATGGCCTCTATGGACAGAGTAAGAACAGCATGGCCTCTATGGACAGGGTAAGGACAGCATGGCCTCTATGGACAGAGTAAGGATAGCATGGCCTCTATGGACAGGGTAAGGACAGCATGGCCTCTATGGACAGAGTAAGAACAGCATGGCCTCTATGGACAGGGTAAGGATAGCATGGCCTCTATGGACAGGTTAAGGACAGGGTAAGGACAGCATGGCAGGCAGTAGGTCTTTCAATGGAATTATTCTATCACTTCTCATGAATTCTTTCTAAATACTTTACTCTCCTTACTGGAAGTATACTTCCCTTTTCATGCATCACAAAACGATTGGAATAACATGTTACCCCTAGATAAATCAAGATCTTAAGGCATCTTTGAAACAGCATGAGAAAAAAAGTTACCCTATAAACTAAGTCACAGATTCAATGACTGGGAGTCTCTGGTACTTACTAGACATTATCTAAGCAATGTAAAAATCAGAACAAAGTATCAAAGCTTACATTCCCGATAAAGAAGCAGTGGTCACTTCTTAATATTCCAGAGAACATTTGCAGACAGGTTGGCCGGTCTTACTGGTACAAAGAATAAGGCCAGTAAGTTTTTAGTACATATTTATGGATTAGCTGTACTCAGAATTCAGAACTCTGGCCCAATCCATTATAAACTACTTTTGGAGTTAATTGTCTTTCTTCTGTAAACACTTCAGTGTTACCAGAATTCTCATTCATCACAGCACAATACATCACATTTTCCACCATCTTAATGACTAGAACAATATAACTCTAAAATCCTTGAACAAATTTCTGAATGAGCTTCCCCTTTTGAGATCAGGCTGATATTTCAAAAGTTCATTTAGGCCTGTGATTCCTTTTCTTAAGCATCCTCATTCAAATCCTTACCCTCCCATTACCAGTGGAGATGCTTTGGAAATGCTTACAAACATACCTCTCAACCTCTAAGCATAAGAAATATGAGAAAAACTAAAAGTAGTGGGGGACAAAAACCCAAAACTAGGGACAAATTTAAAATATTGCTCTAAAAAATATAGAACATTGCTTGAATAATTGGTATTGCTTTTGTATACATTTTCAGGGATACAAATTCCAAAACTGGAACATATGTCATTATTCAGTGACTTCAATACTCAAAAGATTTGCCAGAAGATAACAAATTTTGTGAAGAAAAGACCAAAAATGTGAGGCAAAAATCTGGGCAATTGAAAGGTATGCTTACATAGTTGTTAATACATGAAACCATAGTTTACTCTTGTATCAGTAAAAATGAGTAGGCTGCTGAAACTAGAAGGAAAATTATAACAAAGCCCTTCCCACTCCCTGTGCACACTAACTTCAGGACCAATGATCATCTAAGGTAATACAAAAACACCCTTACCCCTCAATTCAGCAAACTTAGAGCTAAATAAAACAGGAGTCAACTAGTTCAAAATTGCCCTAGACACTAAAGATAATCACAAGGCCTTCTTTAGTTATGTCAGAAACATGGGCGGAAACTCCCAGATATGCTCTGAATTGTTGCATAACGGTACAAAATATACCGAACCTACAGACACAGCCAACATCCTGGCAGACAGATTCAGCACAAACTTCTCCCCCCTTCCCCCCCAAAGGAGCAAACGCCTACCCCAACTGAATTTAACCTCCCTGACATCACAGATGCACAGGTGAAAGCTGCCCTCTCCAAAGCAAAAAACACAGCATCTATGGGACTGGACGGTGTCCTAGGCTGTGTCTTACATGAGTTCCAAGAAGAACTGAACCCTCACATTAAGACACTGTTCAAACTTAGCCTTACTACAGGATATGTACCCAAAGAATGGCATACAGCTACAGTGGTCCCACTCCACAAAGGTGGTGCCACAACGGACCCCAGAAACTATCGCCCCATTAGCCTGACTAGTCTGGTCTGTAAAGCTATGGAGCGTATTATCATGGAACTCATAAACAAAGACATTGGGAGCCTCCAGACACTGGACCCTACCCAATTCGGCTTTGTTAGGGGCAGATCTTGCCTCTTAAACCTAGTTGATTTCTTTGAAACAGTTACCAAAGCCATAGATGAGGGCAAGGTAGTCCACACAGCCTACCTGGACCTCGCAAAAGCCTTTGACACAATACCCCACTCAGGCATCATATATAAGCTTACCAGCTTAAATATCAACCCCTATATCACAAGATGGGTTGCAAACTGGCTCAGAGATAGAACCCACATGGTCAGAATCGCAGGTGCCATGTCCGAATCCAAACCAGTTACAAGTGGCGTCCCACAGGGCTCAGTTCTGGGACTTCTCTTGTTTGGTATATACTTCTCTGAGGTTCAGGCTAACATGGGGGGATTATGGCTGACAAAGTTCGCAGATGACTGCAAACTGGGGGCCATAATCGAATCTCCAGCTGACACAAGCATCCTCCAAAAGGGTCTCACAGAGACGGATGCTTGGTGCCAGAGCCACGGCCTCAAGCTAAATGCTAAAAAGTGCATAGTCATCCCCTTTGGGAAAAACAAGGTGCCCACAAATTACCACATAGGTGGTAATCCATTAAGTACGGAAGAAGTCATTAGAGATTTGGGGACCATCATAGATAGTAATCTCTCCTTTGATAATCACGTTGCCAAAGTGGTTAGAAAGACCTTCTATATAGCCCACCTTATCATGAAAGGGTTCGCATCTAGATCAAGAGAGGTCATTGTGCCCCTCTACTCATCACTCATCAGGCCCATAATTGAATACAATGCCCCTTTTGGGATGTACCTTACCCGACACCTGCAGCAACTGGAGAGACCCCAAAAGTACCTCACCAAGAGAATAATGGGCTACAAACAGATGTCCTATGCAGCTCTACTAAAGAAACTCCAGCTCTACTCAGTTGCTTACCGCCTACTCAGAGGCGATCTATGCCTGACATGCAAAGCCATGTCAAACTCAGAATTAATGGACATGCTCCACCTCAAAAAATCCAAGTCCCTTAGAGCTACATGCTCCAGGGACCTAAACCTCAGCACAAAAATAAATAGGACATGCTGGAGGGACAGATTAATTTCCCAGAGGCTCCCCTCACTCTGGAATAGAATCCCAATTCATGTTAGACAAAGCCCCTCGCTGACCCTCTTCAAGCGAAATTTGGATGCGTGGATGGGAAATCACAAATTCAACCCTGGGATCTCTCCTGTGTCCCTGCTAGACAGAGGCACAGTAAACTAATCTTAAAAGGGTACCTTCTGTGACCTACTTTACAGAGGCACAGTAGGCTAATCTAATAGGGAGGCGGAAGCCAAATACACTCTGGCTAGGCTTATAAATGCCCTAGGGCAGATAGCCTAGTATCTACCTATGAACCTATGAACCTATCACCTAACATATCTGAAGCTGAAAAGGCTATTAACAGATAACCAGAACTCCTTTGGGAATGGACAACTGTAATTCACCCAGCTAAGAATCCTGCTGCTGACACAATATCTGACCAGAGGCCAGTGTTTTTTCTCTTCATGATTAAAACATTTTATAAAAAAGTAGTTTTAAGTCAGCTTAAATAGTACTTTGACATTATTCATATTCTGAATGTTCAGCATGGGTTAGGAAGTGTCATAGTGTCCTTCTCTTTTCACCCTAAAATATAGCTTCTTTTATGGCTGGGCACTAGTAAACAAACTGGAGTTTTGTTTATGGATCTAATCAAAGTGTTCTACTCAATTTTCTACTCTATGCTGCTTAAGAACCCTTCTTCCATAGTTTAAACATTGTATTTTTCAGATGGACTAACATCTACCTCTGTAACAGATAATTCAGAGTACTTTTTAATAAAACTATAGTCCCCTATTCAGTTTTCCAAAGAAATACCACAGGACTTATGTCTGGGACCACTGTTCTCATTACTTATAAATTCTGTTCAATACCACAGCAACCTACAAGCTGGCAAAATGACCACAAACATAGCTACAACCACTTCCTTTCAAAATGTGCTGCTTATAATCATATGGCTTCGCTTAAATCTTCATTTGGTTTAGTGAAAAAAATCTTGAAATTAGTTTCACCAAAAACAAAGTCTGTGCTCTTTCAGGTAGCAGCTAAGCTAGGCACAATTCCCAAGAAATGGTCTGTGCTTTCACCTGCAGGAAATATTAGGATCAGATAAATACTTAGGCATATGGGTAAAATAATGTTTATCCTTTTTTAATTCATGTTAAAAGGCAGGAAAAATATTTCAGCATTGCTGAGCGCATGCTATGCATTGTTTCATGTCTGAAGAATCAAAGGAAGTTGAGCACTTAGAAAAAGACTATGTAATCCATTTTTAGAGCAAGCATTATCTCTATTGCTGTAGTCTAAGACTTGCCAAAGTAGAACACAAGTATTAGTAAATAGCCAAATCCCACAGGAAGGAACATTGTTGTTTCAATACTAATGGGTTATCCTGCCTGAGGTAACCTGACATCTTGCCGGTGTACCAAAGACAAAACCTTCCTTATGCATCATAAATCCAGCGTATTTCCTTAGCCCATATTTGTAGGGGTACATAAGGGACATATGCGCATAAGATCCTCACATTGTTTTGTCAACAGTCTGAATGCAGGATCTTCACCACCTTTGTCCTGCTACCATTAGCTACACTTATCCAGATATGTGCCCTGTTGGGGAATCGTCTTTTGCTTAAGTGAGGGAAATGTGACAGTGGTAGGCATTTCCCTAATAAAAACCTCCTTGTCTAGTCTCTGTTTTGTTTAGTGGCTAAGCATGATTGCAGAAAATGTAAAATCTGCCAGCTGTTTGTGTCAAAAACCCTTCATACCAGACTTTCTTCCTTAAATACATAGAGACTCATGGTCTGAAGCACTGAGTACAAACCATATTGGTAGAACACTCGGCCTTGGTTATCCCACTGTCACCCAAAAAGATGAGCAAGAAATCTAGGTCTCTATCTTTACATGTCCAGTATGATTCAAATGTTTCCACTGAGATGTGGCAGGAATCATCTGTATGTCTGACTCCTTCTCAAAAGCCCACTACCACAAACCCACCAGAGGCCTGTGGTGTTTGCTTCTCTCACATCCAATGCGACTGAGCCTGCCATGAAGGAAGAGAAGGGAGGACCTAGAATGATAATCTCAGAGGGACCAGAGGGCATATTACAAACTCAGTAACCACAAAACAGTACTTCCTACTGGCAGTAAAGTAACCACTTTGAGTGCAGGTGTCTAACCTCTGGAGCTTAGTGCCAGCTCTCATTGTAGCATTGTCTAGACTAGCATCCCCTATAGGTTTCTGGAAAGTTATCTAAAAAACTAATTCCATGTAACCGAAGTAGCAACATTTCCTAATAACCGCAACTCTGCTTTCAGCTTGCATCACTAACGTGTAGTAAGTGTGAAATATACAGTAGCTCTTTATATATTATTTAGTCATGTGCTGTGTACAGCCTTGCCATAACAATTCCTACAGCTTTGTCAGTAATTGTTTATTTTCATTAAAATAATTCCATAAATGGACTGAAATGTGTCACAGATCAATATCACCAATTAATAGTCTCTATAAATGTACTCTTTGATGTTATATTTTATTTTATAAAGATGCTATTCTGTTTTCTCTGTAGACCTTTCTAACTAGCAAATGTTCTTCCTAAGCTGACATATGTCTGGAAGATATGTGTGGTTATATGTGAGTAACATTAGAAGGAGAAGAATAGCTAGTCCTTGGATTTCTATTTCCTAACTTCCTAATGCCAGTGCAGTTAGCTAACCAGCTATTTGGTAATGCTGATGACATTTTTATACTAATACAATGCTTATGAATAGAGTAATAATGTGTCAGTTAAGCACAACATCTAGGATGATTGTCCATAACCTGCTGATGATCCTCATTAATAATTTATTATTTTGGGCTTCTACCCACATATAGAAATTACCCTTTTCTCTATGTCTAGGTTGTGGCTAAAAGTATTCTTATGGTTCCTACCTGGTCAAAATAAATAATGTAAAAATAAATTATTAATATACAGTATATGGTGCAATGATAATGGAATAATTAATATAGATGACAAACCTACTATAAACTGCAAGAGATGAAGTTACCACAATTAACTACTAAGGGTCACAACAATGAAATGCAGTACAGGAAGTAATGTTACATGGACTACCTACTGCAGTTCACAGCAGTAATACACACTGCCGAAGGTAACATTACATTAATAATTTGGGTCACAATATGCTTTACAATAGGCAATATTCCCTGCCCCATTTTTTACAGGTACACCAGTGGAATTCACCATGGTTGCACAGCTATCAGAAATCACTGATTGATAACCAGGAATTGAAAAACAAAGGTAAGCCTTTGCAATGTGTGTGGAACACAGACTGTTTATTTAATGAATATTCATCCCTGATCTGGTAGGCAGTATACGGTATCAACACTAGCTGCCATCTTAGCACTTTTCAGCATAATGCAAGAAAGAAACAAGAATGTGCAGGAAAATATGGAAAAGATAATGTAGAGGCAAAAGGATAGGTAAAGTAGACATAGACTCATTAATGCTAATGTAAACGGGCAAAACATAAATGGGTGGGGTACCTGTGCAGGACAATAGGTGAACAACAGGTCATGATCATCAAGCTTCATAACTTAACAGAATGTCAGCAAAATTCAATATGCAGTTTAGACTTCCTGAGGCCTTCAGGATGGATTTGTAATTGATAAGATAGTTAAAGATAACTGTGTTAGAAAAGTATAATACAGGGCGACCACTCTCAGGCCTTTACAAAATACATTTTAGCATATGTAGCTTTGATTTTATAAATATATATATATATATATATATATATATATATATATATATATATATATATATATATATGTATAGGTTTACCTCCATAATGTCGAGGGTCACAACGGTCAACGTGCACAATGCCGAATCATTTCCGGAAAACACGTACTTCCAAAAGCTCAGAAAGCCAACAAACTATTGAAAGTCAACATTTTTGATGGCACCACACCTACAAACAAGTGCTAACATGGATCAAAAAGGGGGGGGGTTATGGTTCGACATTTGAGGTTTTGTGAAGGTGCAGTTCGGAATTCTCGGAAGCCAGTTCACCGTTGTCACCATCAGCATTATGGAGGTATACCTATATATGTATATACATGGATCCACTTTGTAATCCCAAAATACTGAAATCCCGAATTTCAGTATTGCGGACTTACAAAGCCAAAAACACTAAAGACTGAAACCCTATAACCGGGAAATTTAAAATCCCAAACACACAATACACTTACAGCAGACACATACACATGACTTCCCCCCACAACCAAACGGATAATCCTACACTACAGATAAGCAGGGAGGCAATCCCCCCTGCACCCCCCATGTGGGGGGCTGTGCCCCCACACCCCTCTTACTTAAATAAAGTAACTCCGAGATCGCACAAACAGACACACAAAGGAAACTCACACCCACACATTTTACAGTCCCTCACACACACAGTCCACAGTCACAACACACACTGACACACACTAAAGCCCCTAACGAACACACATACACATACATGCTTACCTAAACTTCTACCTATCCATTCACACACCGCACCACTAGAAGCGTGAAATTCAACATTTCCATGCTTTGAGATTTTGAATTTCGTGCTTCTGTGTTTTCCTGATTATGTGATTTCGGGTATGTAGTTTTGAAATACTGAAATTCTACATTTCAGTATTTCGAAATTAAATTAAAAAGTGGACCCATACATATATATATATATATATATATATATATATATATATATATATATATATATATATATATATATGGATCCCTATCACAACACCGACATGTCACAAACCCGACACTCAAAACAACGACACCAAAACACCAAAAACGCACAAAACTGACAACTCACAAAACCGAACACCATAACACCGACACCCAAAACACCGACACACAAAACGTAAACTACACATAACACACAACTATACATGCACTAACCCTAACCCAAACCCTAACCCTAAGGTCCGACACTACCGCACACTTACCCTACCCGCACCCTAACCCTAACTCACTTAACCCGCCACTAAACCTACATTCCGTCACTATTGCACACTCACCTTTCCCGCACCATAACCCTCAATCCCACACTATCTCACACTTACCTGTCCGCTCTCTAACGTTAAATCCCTCACTATCGCGCACTTACCTGTCCGCTCCCTAACGCTAAATCCCTCACTAGCACACACTTACCTGTCCGCTCCCTAATGCTAAATCCCTCACTAACACACACTTACCCGTCAGCTCCCTAACGCTAAATCCCTCACTATCGCACACTTACCGACTCGCGCTCACACGTTGCCCACGTCGGTGTTTCGGCTGTCGGGATTTCACATTGTCAATCATCTGTCTCGTCGGTCTTCTCGAGTCGATCTTCTTAGCGTCGGTGTTTTGGCGTGTTGATGAAGTCAAGGAGACCCATATATATATAGATTCACTTCATAACACTGAAATATCAAAACAATGAAACTCAAAACACTGAAACCAAAATCTGGAAACTTCATACTATCGAAAACTCAAAACACTGAAACTCAAAACACTGAAAACACACATCATACATATACTGAGTTTAAACAAGATAAATCATATTACTTTCCACCAAGTATAAGCAGGAGGGCAAGCCCACCTGCACCCCCATGTGGGGGGGCTATGCCCTCCACATCCCCTGCTACTTAAATATATCAACTCCAAGATTGTACTTCACTACACTAAGTGCAATCTTGGAGTTAACATATTTAAGTAGCAGGGGGTGTGGGGGTCTCAGGGGTCTAGCCCCCCTGCTTATACTTTGTGGAAAGCAATATGATTTATCTTGTTTAAACTCAGTATATGTATGATGTGTGTTTTCAGTGTTTTGAGTTTCAATATTTTGAGTTTTCAAGATTTTGGTTTTCAGTCTTTTGGTCTTTTATATTATAAAGTTTTCTCATTTTCAGTGTTTTGGTATTTCAGTGTTATGAAGTGAATCTACATATATATATATATATATATATATATATATATATATATATATATATATATATATATATATATTTATATATATAGGTCTACTTTTGTCTATTGAAATCTCATTCTTTCAAAAAACAAAATTACGACCCCAGTTACGTGAAAGTGCACTTTCGGGAATACTGGTTCACCGAACCAGCAATATAAAAAAAAGAAACACTGCAGGATGGAAGCACTCTACAGTGGGGATAAGGGAATATACCTCTTTTCAAACTGAAGTGCGATCTCGGAGTTAGTATATATAAAGTCGCGGGTGTGTGGGGGGTGCAGGGGGGGCATGCCCTCCTGCAAACTGCCTTTGCAGTGTTTTATATTTTTTTATTTTACTGGTTCACTGAACCGGTATTCATGAAAGTGCACTTTTGTTTAAGTGCACTTTCAGGTAATTGGGACCATTATTTTGTTTTTCCAAAAAACGAGCTTTCGATAAACAAAAGTAGACCCATATATATAAATAAAAATACTTAAGTAAACAACAGTGCTAAGCATGGAAGCAAGGATTAAGTAAGCATTTTTGATCGGAAAATATTGCATTTCACTGTAGCATTAGTAGTTCAAGAAGTGAGATCACAAATCAGTTACATATACCATTTTAGTGCTGATAAAATGTATGGCCTTCAGAAGCACAGTTCGAAGTTCTAAGGAATAACTGATTTCTTTTTATATACTTCAAAGGACAAATAATACAGAGAAGCAACCTGTGATGTTTTACACTTCATAAAAAGGTAATTTACATGGTTTTCTCAATTAATGTCAGTAGCAGTAGAGAACAAGGAAAACTGATTTTATTCAAGTAGATCTAAAATAATCTTAATTTGGATTTCTTATGTAAGAATACAGTGTTTACATCAGACACCATTTAAAAGCATTGATTCCAGTATAATTGAAATGAAAAAAAAAACAGTCGTACATATAAATTATCCAATAACCTAATCCAAGGAGAAAGCCTATTCCACAGTTCAAGAATTCTGATAGTAATAAATGATTGTCTGAAATCTGTACTAAATTTCTTCATGTGTAACTTCGAGTCATTATTTGTAAGTCTACAGCAAGACTGATAAGGATCTGTGTTAATTATCTCCTGTAGAATGTCATCATTCAAACATCTTAACTACCCATATTAGCTTACCTTTTATAAACCTATACTTCAGGGTGTATAGATTAAGATATTTACACCTGTTATTGTTTGCCATCCTTGATTTTTGATATTTTCTTGGTAAACTTCCTTTGTACTGATTCTAAAGAGCTGTGATGTAACACATCATAAGAGCAAAAGGCAATATGTTCCAAGGCAGATCTAATATACGCCTTGTGTGACACCCCACCACTTTTCCAGTAATCAAGGAGCCTCAATCCTCACCACTGGCAGCAGTGGGTGGGGGACATACACACTGGAAGGATGACAGGTACACACACACTATTTCCAGATGCAGTTCTACACACATGCACACTTGGGAAAGGCTGGCACAGGTTTACTAGCTATACCCCCTTCTGTCCAGACTATAAGGTAATTATTACTGCCACCACTCACTCTGTATCAGCTACTTTAAGGCCCTTAACAAAGGGTGTCCAATCTTAGTGTGTAATAGTCTCATAGGTTCATAGGTAGGTACTAGGCTATCTGCCCGAGGGCATTTATAAGCCTAGCCAGAGTGTGTCAGCTTTCACCGCTCCATTGATTAATTAACTGAGCCTCTGTCAAGCAGAGCCAATGAAGTGATCCCAGGGGTGTATTTTTTGTTACCCATCCACTCGTCAAGGCTTCTCTTGAAGAGTGTTAGTGAGGGGCTCTGCCTAATGCAGTTAGGAATTTTGTTCCAAAGCATGGGGAGTCTCTGTGACAGGACTCTATCCCTCCAGCAAGTTCTATTTATTGTTGTGGCAAGGTTTAGCTCACTAGAGCGTGTGGCTCACAGTGACTTGGATTTCTTTAGGTGGAGCATGTCCATCAATTCTGAGTTGGACATGGCTTTGTAAGTCAGGCAGAGATCACTTCTGAGTCAGCTATAGGTCACAGAGTACAGCCAGAGTATTTTCAGTTGGGCTGCATAGGACATATGTTTGAGGCCAGTAATCCTCTTGGTGAGGTGCTTTTGTGGTCTTTCCAGCTGTTGGAAATGTCTTGTGAGGTACATCCCAAATGGGGCATTGTACTATATGATGGGTCTGATGAGTGATGAGGAGAGGGGCACTATAACCTCTTTATTTCTAGATGTGAACCTCTTAGTAATTATATGGGCCACATAGAAGGATTTCCTAACTACTTTGGCAATATGATTGCCAAAGGAGAGATTACTATCTACATGGGTACCCAGATCTCTTATTACCTCTTCTGTATTAAGGGGGCTACCGCCTATGTGGTAATTCATGGGTGTTTTGTTTTTCCCAAAAGGAATGACTATGCATTTTTTGGCATTTAGCTTGAGGCCATGACTTTGATACCAGGTGTCGTCTCAGTAAGGCCTTTTTGAAGGATGTCCGTGTCAGCTGGAGAGTCAATTATGGCTCCCAGTTTGCAGTCATCGGCGAACTTGGTTAGCCATAGTCCTCCTGTGTTTGCCTGTACTTTTGAGAAATATATGCCGAACAGTAGGGGTCCCAGAACCAAGCCTTGCAGGACACCACTTGTGACTGGTTTAGAGGCAGACCTGGAGCCCACTATTCTTACCGTGGGAGTTCTGTCTGTAAGCCAGTTGGCAACCCATCTTGTGATGTAGGCGTTTATGTTCAGGCTGGTGAATTTTTCTGTAATACCTGAGTGAGGAATGGTATCAAACACCTTGGCGAAATCAAGGTAGGCTGTGTGAACCACCTTTCCCTCGTCTATGGCCTTGGTGACTGTCTCGAAGAAGTCAACCAGGTTTAGTAGGCATGATCTACCCTTAACAAAGCAGAACTGGGTCGGGTCAAGTGTTTGGAGGTTCCCAATGTCTTTGTTAATGAGTTCCATGATGATGCACTCCATAGCATTGCAGACCAGGCTAGTCAAGATTATGGGGTGATAGTTACCAGGGTCAGTTGTGGCCCCTCCTTTGTGGAGCAGAATAACCATTGCTGTGCACCATTCTATGGGCATGTCGCCTGTGGATAGGCTGAGTCAATACAAATGGTAGTTTGACTAAGAGAAAGGTCATTAGGAGTGGGTTACAGTGTCACTAAATAAATATGAAAGTACTTTCAGAACTTAAATATGTCTCACAAATATCAGCCACAATGATATGGTTAAATATATTTAATCATAAATAATAAAAGAACAAGAAAATATTCAGTAAATAATCAGTTACATCAGAGTTCAAAATCACAGGAAATACTTAAAACAACATTGTAGGACAGTCTCAGATAAATACAGAAAACATCTAAGCTCACTGTATTCCTGACTGAATCGAAGAGAATGTACTGTACCCTTGTTAACTTACTTACAGAACAACAAGCAGGCAGATGTGGTGAATGGATCTTCTAGCTGATGTTGTTGGGTCCAAGTAAGAATACTGAATACTGTCTCTTTCAGAGATTCCTCAGATTAGTATCTCAAATATTACTGCTGGGTTAGCTTGCAGGATGACATAATTTCTTGTCATCTGACTTTAGTTCCCAAGCTAACCCCCCCCCCCATTGCTAGAAACTGCCAGATTTAGCATCTACTTGTGAAAAATATATAGCCCTCAGATCTTGCAGCTGCTGCAAGACATAAAACAATAAAACACTTACAAGACAATGCAGAAACCTCCCTAGTTTTAGACATCCTGTCTCCTTGCTGCATTGAAACCATTTTTATGGCACATTTATAAAATAATTTAATTTCATCTATTTTCTGAAGTTTTGCAAGTTAACCTTCTATGTTCCAGTTTCCACTGTTAAAATATATACATTTACACAGTTACAATAGTGTATATACATTTCTGTTCTTTTCCAGTAGGGAACAATGGGGATACATCTTTAAACTCAGTACTTTATAAACCCTTTCAAAACACTTCTGTACCAGCAGTTTGATATACAGACAACATACAGTTTTGATACATTTGTAACACAAGCATATGAATCATGTTGATATGCACAAATGACATATGCTTATTTACAAAATTCCATCTGTCTGTGCTGGTAATACCTCCTTTTGTCACACCTTGCATAGTCCTATCAGATAATCTACATTCCTAGAAGATATGTTTTTCATCATAAGCCCAAGTTATTTTATAGTTCAGCAACATGATTTCAAAGGTTAAGTTGCTGGACAAAATATATATATCCAGATTCTTAACATTTTCTGCTGCTTTTGCTATGTTTTTTGATAGGGAAATTATATGTATTATTCTTGGATTACTGAAGTACATAACAAAAAATTTGTCAGAACTGAAACTGAGACCTGCTGATTGGGCATAGATTCTTTATATATATTTTCTCTATCTGTACTCCTCAAGAATTGAGGAGCACAAAAAAATCTTCCTGCTGTTTATTTAAACAATTTGAAACAAGCAGCTGCTGCAGATTATGCCACATGCGGAGTACTAAGGCTCTTCACTTGTAACTGCAAATACAATAATGGCCTTCTTTTCTGTTGGTCATGTACTTAATTAAGCCTGATCAGCATGTGACAGTCACACTCACAGCACTATATACTTGGGGTGGCTGCTC
Source organism: Protopterus annectens (assembly GCF_019279795.1). NCBI lineage: Eukaryota > Metazoa > Chordata > Ceratodontiformes > Protopteridae > Protopterus > Protopterus annectens. The sequence goes on along the minus strand of NC_056746.1, from coordinate 1,442,103,807 downwards.
CGTTCACCCCACCCTGGCTATTCCATTGCTTCTCTCAGGAGGCAGTGCCAGGTCCAGATGATAAGACTGCACCTGTTTCTGCACATGAGGTCACTGTGGTGGCTCAACAAACAGCCCCATGCTGGCAATGCTGTAGGAGTGGATGAAGTCTGGCTGGAAGTGCAAAAGGTGCTGGATACTGTTGCAGTATCATGGTTAAAGCACTTTTCCAATGTTTCTTGTAAGCCATGGACAGTAACTATAGGTTGGCAAACTGAGGTGGTCCCTACTATTAAAATCGTGAATAGGAGTAGATGTTCCAGTTAAAGAGGAATCACAGCCTGTGTCAGGGTGCTAGAATAGAGACTCCATCCAATATTTCACCGAATGATTCAGAAGGAGCTGTTTGTGTTCCATCCTAGCCTATGGAACTAAATATCCATGCACTAATACTGTAAGACTAGCCAAATTTTGCCAATCCTACCTATATATGTTTTGTGGACCTGCAGAAATCATATGACTGAGTACCCTGGGATGTCCTGTGGGAGGAGATACAATGCTGTGGATTATCAGGAACATTGCAGCATGACACGTTCCCTTTATTTGTGTATTAAGAGTTGTGCCTGCTTTCCTGGTGTTAAATACATTCAAAGTGGTTGTAGGACTCTACCAGAGGTGGAACTCATTTCTTCTCCTGTTACTGACTTTTGAGGACTGGATAGCCGGGTAAAGTCAAGTCAAAGCTTGGAAAGTATCCATATTTGGAGATGCGAAAGTTGCATCTCATTTGTTTACTGACTACAGTGTCTACAAGTCATTGTGATTGCTGGTATGTGCAACAGTGCATTTACTGGTGTGTAGAGCAGTGATATAACTGTTGTGTGTGTCATCGCAATTACTGGTGTGTACATCAGTGCAATTACTGGTCTGTACATCACTGTGATTACTGGTGTGTACATCAGTGCGATTACTTGTGTGTATGTCAGTGCAATTACTAGTTTAAAAAAAACACAAGTGGAATGGACCGTGTGTAAAACACTAGTAAAAAACAACAAAAACAGTCCAGGCAGCAACAGGAAAATGGTTGTCGAACAGTCCTTTTAATAAAAATTCACCAAGAGCGCTTTCACCCTGACTCAAATGCAGGGCTTTTTCAAGTTTCTAGGTCTGAGAGGTTAGGGTTGGGATAGGGGTTGTCTTTGTTATCGGGATGGATGAGGGAGGAGATAGTACTCCAGAACTTTTTGTGGTTGGCAGAGTGTTCAGATTGAAGCTTAGTGTAATAAGCTTTGTGGTCTCTAGTTATTAATTTTTTTATGGTGTTGTGGTGTTGTTTGTATTCTAGTAGTACATTGGGTAATTTATTGTTCTGGTATTGTTTCCACTTTTTGTCTCTTAGGAGCATGGTAAGCTTGGTTTCTTTTGATAGCCAGGAAGAGATTTTGGATCTGATCCATTTGGTTCGAGGGACTGCATGATGGTCAAGTAGGATCGGTATTGTTAAAGTGGCTGGTAACATCATCTAGGGGTAGGATCTTTAAGGGGGTCCAGTCAATTAGCTTTAGATGATCTGAGAAAATTTGTGGATTGAAATTAAGTTGCGGGGTCTGAATATAGTGGTGTTGCTTTTGGAGTGGGGAAGGGTGTCTGTCAGCGAAGGCTGGAAGGTGGTCACTGATGGGGTCAGGAAGGATACCAGAGTTTGAGATTAAGTTAGGGTGAGATACTAAAATCCAGTCAAGGATGGAGCCAGAGGTTCCATCTTTGTTTGGCCTGGTTGGACAGTTAATTAGTTGGGAGTATTTATAGAGGTTTATAGTTTCAGATGGTATTTGAGAGTTGACCCCCAGCAGAGGTGAGCAGAAAAAGTATCAATGACTGCAGGTAGGAACTGGCAATAGTAGTACATGATATACAGTTGTTAAATTCTCTGTTTAGGGGAGCAGGTTTGCCTGTAGACAGGTAGATAGAAATGGATTTTTATCAGAGAACACAAGCTAAGTAAGATTATTTGAAGGCAAGCACCTTAACAGGGGATGAGTACTATTCAGGGGGAATTTGTGGACCTTTGCTGCCACCTACTGTGGAAGTGCAGGTGTTGCCGCAGACCAGTAGAGGACAGGGGTTAGTCCCAGTGAGTGTGCATGCTGTTGGGGGGGGGCGTACAGATATTAAGGGTAATACACTGAAGCAGATATGTGTAAAGTATATGCATATAAAGGATCCCGCTCATGCTTACATGGACTAGAGCAATGGCTGTAGGTTTCCCCTGGAAAATGGAATTCTGTCCATTTCTGCTGGCCAAACAGTGGACCTTTTGAGTTTCTTGGATGGGAGAGAGCTGAGGCTATGCGAGCTAGAAGAGAACAGAAATGAGAGTTTGGGTTAGTGCCTGGGTTTGTTTGACTATGGAAGAGAGAGAGAAGAGTGTGGAGGGAGTGCGTGGGGTGTGAGAGAGTGTGAGGGATGGAAGGAGTGAGAGGGAAGAGGGGTCAAGTATGAGCATGGTGTGTGTGGCATGTGGTTTGGAAGTAGAGAAACTTTATAGCAGTGAATAGTACAGCAGAGCAGAACATTCTAGTCACTATATTGTCCATCCTCACCTATGGCCATGAACTATGGAAAGTGATTAAAATGTTGAGAGTCATGGATACAAGCAATGGAAATTAAGTTTCTTTATAGGGATGGAGTAAGTTTACTCTCTAAGAGACAGTGAGGAGTTGGGAAATCTGTGGAGATCTTAGAGCCATTACTCCTCAGGGTTTAGAGCAGCCAGTTGAGGTGGCTTGACCCCATAGTGAAGATTCCTATGGGACATATCCCATGGGAGATATACCAGCTACAGCCCACTATGAGTATAGTCTGGGGCAGATCGAGTACATCCTGCAGAGATGATATCTGTAAGCTGGCTAGGAGTATGTGAGATACTGAACCCTGCCATCCCAGAATGCTTAAGGCTCATTTAGTTTTGTAATTCTTCATACTTATAACATGCAATTAACAACTTGTAATAATCATTAAAGTATATTATGCTTTGTATAGTACCTTAGATGCTGACTTTACAGACAGTATGTCACTCTTTCTTCTAAGACTACATTTACCTTGTTGTAAATTAACCACTATTAGCATCTGCATCCATTTTGTACTATAATCATGACTGTATAATATAGTGCTGTTCAAAGTTAGTTACTTTAACTTGGCCTCAAATTACAATGAAGTCAGTATTTAGTTTCTATTTATAATGCTCTTCTTTATTATAGCCTATATTGTGTTTATCTTACTCCTGTACTAATTGCTTCATGCTTGCATTTGTACATTGTACTGTACAGCACTGCACCTTGAAATCTTTGATAAAGTGCATTATAAATAAAATATTGACTGAGCGAAGTGCTGTTAGAAGTACAGACAAATGAAACTAATTTTAAATGATTGAAAAAGGATGATCATTGGGAACCAGTATACATCATTTCATTCTTAAGAAAAATGTCAGTTGAAATGCTTTCTCACATATTTGTTTAAACTTAGTTTAGCACATTTTATTAAGCCTATGGGTTGATAATGAGCTTCATCCTGTAATCCAGTGTTGAGTCCTTCAGCCTCCCTTTGCCTACTGTGAAACTAAGCAGGTCACCAAATAATATTCCCAGGCCAAGCCTGAAAAGAGGTTTGTGTTTTCTGGGTTGATCCAGTTAACATATGAATAAAATATAAAAGCTCTGACAGAAGTTCTTGTAAACAATTGAAACTGATTTTATTTGAGATAATCTGAGGCATTCTTTTTTTTCATGTTATGATCATGGAAGTGCAACGCACAGCATTTTATAATTGCTGTCACAAGCACTGACACAGAACTGAAACTGATATTACATGATTTAAACCATAAGATAATAATAGGAAAGCAAGAGCATCAGTTTGCACATGATAAGAATGTAAGTTACACTGATTTCACAAGTGTTGCTAGATAAGATAGTAGACAGTGAAATGACACTGAGCTTACCTGAGATGAGGTGAAACATTTTTGCTTTGCAATAGAAGTGTTAACAAACTCCCACAGAGTATAGGCTTAGGTCATATGCTTCTAATAAAAATACCCTATAATCAAGCAATTAAAACGGATTCTACATGATACAAAGAAAAAATGGCCATGGGAAAAAATATACAGCATTTGCTCTGTATAAGAAAGATGACCGCATTGCTTCCAGAACATCTATCAGAAGTGCTAACAAGCATTTCAAAATGATTTGGGTCTATATTATAAGACCGAAGTTTTAAATATTCGAACACCATATGGCCAACAACAAATGGTCGAATATTTAAAACCTCGCAAGTGTGACTGGAGATCGCCATAGGGAATTATTCCCTTTACTTCAATGTAGTGCGATCTTGGAGTTGATATATTTAAGTAGCAGAGGGTGTGGGGGTGCAGGGGGGGCTTGCTCCCCCTGCTTAGAGTAATCAGGTAGGTTTTCTTTTATTTTTATATTTTTTGTTTTGGTTTTGATGTTTTACAACTTCGCTCATATGGTGTCACCCATATGGTGTTCGAAGTTGTAAAACTTTGTTCTTATAATATGGACCCAATGATTTAATTGAGATGAGCTGAAATATTCTTTTTCTGCAGTTCTTGACCATTAATAGGAAATATATAGCATTTTTCTCTTGATAAACGATTTAACATTAAATTGCTATCACAATCATCTTTGAAATTGTTAGGAAAAAATCATCCACAGACTCAGAGCTCAAACAGCAAAACATCAGTCATCCTGATAGGTTTATTTTCATGCAATGGTAGTGATATACAACAAAAAAAGCAAAGTAATATAATTCCTTCAATTCCTAACTTTAGTTCCTTGGAGACCTAGACCCTTTAAGAAGTAAAAGTCCAGGTCAAATCAGTGCCTGCATAAATATTAGATTTAACACTATAACCATTGAAGAAGTTACAATGGATAGTCATCCTATAAAAATCAGTTTCAATTACTGTGAGTACTTTTAGAAACTGTACTAAAGTGATCACAGGGAATACAACAGGCTTAGTTATATATACCTTTAAATAGACACATTTAAAAGTTCATATCATACTTTATGAATATTTACTAGTGCCCGTCTTCCAAATCAAGCTGGACCATACATGATAACCCTAGTATAAATGTATGTCTACCAGTACAATCATAAAGATTAGCCATAAAGGCAGACAAAGTAGCACTTTGCTTGACCTGTTGGGATAACATTTATTTATTTTATTTATTTATTTACATTTGTTGACCGGGATGGTCCGACTGGAGTTATTTCCATTTTCAGCGGAGGCCCGGGGAGAAAAGCTCCAAGACAAAACAATAGCATTATAACAATAGTAATAGAAAACAGACATTATACAAATTGATTTATACAAGGATAGAGGACATTTTCATTGGTAAAAGATAATTTCTTGGTTAAGATAGAAAGAGGTGGTAGGTTATTAGTAACGTTGAGGAAACAAATAACAAAAAGAAGTTTAGGTTATCCCGGCTTGATGCAGTGGCAGACCCAGTTTAGAGCCAGATGTTCTTTAAGTTTGATCTTAAATGCAGTTAGAGTAGTGAGCATTGTAATATCTGCTGGTAGTAGGTTCCAGATTCTGCCAGCAGTGTTAGCAAAGAGGAGGTCACCAGCTGCATTACGGATTTTTATTGTTTGGATTAGCAGTTTATTTGAGGATCATAGTAGTCTTGTATTGCAATAGGGGGTGATGATATTTTTTAGGGCAGGGGTATTATCAGGATAAAGAAGGATTTTCTTGGCCATAATTAGTAGGTTGAACTGGAGAAGGCTGGGAAGCTCAAGCCAGCCCAGTTGTAAGAGATTTAAACAATGGTGGGTCTTATAAGGCAAGCCAGTGGCAAACCTGGCAATATGATTATAACAGGTGGAAAGTCTGTTAAGAAAGGATTTGTTTACATTTGAGAGAAGGGGAGAAGCATATAGAAGAGTAGAGAGTAAATGTGTGCGAGCAATGGTAATCTTGGCAGTAGGGGTTAAGAAGGCTTTTATTCTGTATAGTGACCCAAGTTTTTTGTTGATAGTTTTGATCACTTGGTTCACGTGTAGATCAAATTTTAGGTTGTTATCAATAATGACACCCAGAAGTTTGGTTGAGGGTTCAGGGGTAATAATTGTCCCATCCTTTGCTTTTACTGTGAAAGTAAAGGTAAAAGATTTTGGTGTGGGAGTGAAAAGCAGCAGTTTGTTTTTTTGGGGATTTAGCAACAATCGATATTCAGTGAACCAACTTTCTATGATATTAAAGGTGGACTGGGTGGAATATTCCAGGGCATCAGGGGATGTAGCTGAGCAGATCAGGGTAGAGTCGTCTGCATATTAGATGCGGTTAACGTTAGGGATGACAGTGTGAAGGTTGTTAATAAAGATGGAGAAGAGAAGGGGGCCAAGTATGGAGTCTTGTGGGACTCCTAAGGTGGTGGGTAGTAGGATGGAGAGCTTATTCTGCCAGATAACAGCCTGTTGCCTCCCACTGAGATAAGAGGTAAACCATTGAAGGGCTTTGCAGTCGAGCCTATAAGACTGCAGGGTCTGAATCATAAGTTGATGATCCACCATGTCAAAGGCCTTAGAAAGATCCAAAAAGAGGGCTGAAGAAATGTGGTTATTGTTACGGTTGGTATTTATGGCATTGGTAAAGGCTAGGAGGGCAGAGGTAGTACTATGATGTGGGCGAAAACCATGTTGGGTGTCAGCTAGAAGGTGATTCAGGAGTAGGTGATCCATAAGTTGTTTTTGTATGCATTTTTCCATGACTTTTGCGAGTGGAGAAAGTATGGCAATTGGTCTATAGTTAGAAAATTCAGTGGAGGAACCACCTTTATGTAGTGGGATAACATAGGATATCTTCCAAATGGTGGGAATTTTGGCTTCAGCTATGGTCCGATTGATGAGTATTGAGACTGGATAGGCAATGGCATCAGCTGATATTTGAAGGTAATCAGCAGGGAGTTGGTCATGGAGAGTGTAGTGGGCTTCAATTTTTTAATTAGTTTGCGAATATAGCTGGTGGGTACTGGTTGGAAACTGAAAGTGGGTATGTTTAGATGGCTGGCATTATCAAGATTTGGAAAGCTAGTGGGTAATTGATTGGCTAGGGTTTGAATAGTTTCAGTAAAGAAGTGGTTAAAACTGTTTGAGACATCCTCAGGGGATTTGTCACAAGTAGCAGCTGGGGTAGGGGTTGTAGTTTTACCAGGGCAAAGGAGATTATTCAGACCAGCCCAAAATTTCTGAGGTTTATTCTGGTAGGCTGTTTGTAGATTATAGTAGTACTGTTTTTTATCATTTAGGATGGATCTTTTGGTATCATTCCTAGCTTGTCGATATGTAACATGGTCTATGGGGAGTTTAGTGGACTGCCATTTGGCCCATAGTTTATTTCTATTATTGATTTTTTGATAAGACATTTTAGATAGCCAAGGTGCATTTTTTGTTTTTGTTCTCTTTAAGCGGGCAGGTGCATGCCAGTCCAAGATTTCAAGGAATTTGTTGTTGAAATAATTGACTGCATCATCCAGTGGGAGATGTATGAGCATTGACCAGTTGCAGGACCTAAGTTCCCGCTGAAATTTAGCAGGGTCAAAGTCATTTTTGTTTCTAACTTTTCTCAGTAAGGGTGTCTGCAAGATAATTGATTTTTGTTTAACTATATAGGTGAGAAGGTGGTCACTAAGATCAGCAGGGAGGGTACCAGCGGTATATAGTTGGGGGCAACTATTTGTGAGTACCCAGTCGAGTAGACTATCTTTATGATTTAACTTACCAAGTCTGGTGGGGCTAGATATGAGTTAAGAGAATGCATGCAGGTTAATGTGTGTAGTAGGTGACTCTGGGGAACATGTGCTCCAGTCTATGTTAACATCCCCAAACAATAAGGTCTCTTGGGGATAGTGACTTGAGAGCCAGTGTAGGGTGTCTTCAAGTGTTGGTATATTATAACCTGGAGGGATATACATACAGATGATGTTAATGCATTTTTTTTTATTAAGTTGGAGTCTGGTTGCAAGAATTTCTGAATTGTTAATCATAGGTGGTTGGATAGGATTAATGGCTATGTTTAATTCTGATTTGTAAAGTATTGCTACCCCCCCTCCTTTCCTGGTAGCATGATCCAACCTGTGTATATTATACCCGGGTGGAACTATTTCATTGTCAGCAGTGCTAGGTTTGAGCCAGGTCTCAGTTAGACAGAGAATCTCAGGGGAGTGGGCTTCCAGTAGGGCATGTAGTTCATGTACTTTATTATTAACACTCCTAATATTGAGGTGACAGACCAGGAGAGAGTTAGCTAGTCTACTGTTTAGAGTTGTGTAGTTTAGGTTACATGAAGTAGGGTTGTTTTTATTAGATGTGGGAGGGCCTGGGTTGGGGGTGGATATCCCCACTGAGAGTGAGACTAGGACTGTACCTTGAGAGGAGTTTCAGAAGTTTGTTTAGGAGCTTGTGGTATTGCTTAGATCTAGAGCTAGTGGAACTAGGTTTAGTACATTGGAAATGAGAGCAGGACGTTGAGTATGACTCTATAATATTAGCATGACTTAAGGAGGATTGTTGTACAGATAGAGTAATAGTGTGGCATTTTGGGTACTGACAGCCCGTGAGTGTTTGGTTCTTATAGAGGGTGAGTACATAGGTGATTAGTAGGAAATGAAATAAGGGATGAAATAACATAGTGAGAGAGAGGTGTATGGTCTATAGGATTCAAATTTCCTAGATAGAGTATAGGGGATAAAGAAGGCAGATAAAATGTAGTAGAGAAGACAAGAAAGTAAACAAGAGCAGATGTGCTGGGTGGGAGGGTCAGAGTAAGGTGGGTGTAGCCATATGGATCACCTGATAGGTTGTTGGAATAGGGGTGTGGTACCACCCAGATAAATTCAGATGTAGTAGGGGTGGGTGAGATTTGGGGGCAGGGAGGGGAGAGTAGTGAGCCCGAGGGTGAGCGGAGCGGGGCTAACACCAACTACAGGTCCGTACTTAGTAACTATCCTCCGTTTTTGTCAGCTATGGGGGAGAATTTAAAAGTACCAGGGAGAATGTAATTTAGACAGAGTTGTTTACTCTGTTTACTACTTTTTATTTGGCTTGAAAGAATGGATAAAGGGGGCAGTCTAAACGTGCTTGTTTGACCCAGGTCAGCGCTAACATTAAGCAGGTAAATTGTTTGCTAATAACCTTTGGCAATTGCTAGTAGAACGCTCAGGCACGCCACTTGTGCGAAAATAGTCACTGGGTAGTTCATTCTTGAAGAGGATTCAGTATACTACAGTATATTAGGGGACTACCTTTGGCAATTGCTAGTAGAATGCTCAGGCACGCCACTTGTGCGAAAATAGTCACCGGGTGGTTCCTTCTTGAAGAGGATTCACTATACTACAGTATATTAGGGGACTACCTTTGGCAATTGCTAGTAGAATGCTCAGGCACGCCACTTGTGCGAAAATAGTCACCGGGTAGTTCCTTCTTGAAGAGGATTTAGTATACTACAGTATATTAGGGGACTACAAGGAGAGTAGCTGCAGGCTGCCAATTGGGTCAGAAAGCACCGGGAGTTTAGCATATCTTTTTATTGGAAAGGCCAAATGATTTTTACCAAAAAATGATCCATAGGCTGGGAATATGTTGAGTTTGGAATTTACCCCTTCATTGATTCTTGTTTATTTTTTATGTAAATGTTGGTCTCTAGCTCAAGTGTTTGTAGAGCCACTGTTTCTTCAAAGAAATAGGAGCAGAAATAGGATTGCATCTTTCATGACTTGAAAAGCAAGACACAGGTGACCTCAGAGCAGCTAAGTACAAGAATTGTGCTAATCGATTTGCACAGTGAAGTGTATTAAGGCCTGTAATCCATCCATCCACACAAAACCCTTTTTCCATTTTTGCACATGGGGTTGGGGTATCACTTCAGCAGTGACAATCATCTCGTGCAAAGGTTTTTTTTTTTGGTAAAAATCATTTGGCCTTTCCAATAGAAAGATATGCTAGGATTTGTTTCATTCCAAAGGGGCATTGCATAGATAATATGGCTGATAAGGGAAGAGTACAGTGATAAGATGATGCATTTGGATCTTGAAGCTATTCCATTGGAAATTAACTGGGACAGGTAGGTAAAAGTATTTTCTAACTATGGTGGAAACATGTTGATCTAATGAGAGGAATTATCCATATAAGTACCCACATCTCTTATGTCCATATCTGTTCGAAGAGCATACCACTTATAACATAAGAGGCGGCAACAGCTTTTCTCCTAAACATTATGATGCTGTACTTTGTTATATTTATTAACCCCATTTAGATTGAGACCATTTTAGTCCACCAAGAAGGTGCATATTCCAGCCCTTTTTGTAGCAATTTAGTAACATCAATGGATGAGCAAATAACAGTGACAAGGTTGCATCAGAAAACTTGTTCAACCACACTTTAGGAAGATTAGCTTGGATGTGTGTAAAATAAATGCCAGATATGAGACAGCCCAGCACTGATCCCTTTTTTTAAAAAGTAGACATCTTAAGATAGATCCTGCGGTGCTCCAATGCAGATAGGCAGGAAGGTTGAAAAATCTTATTGCCATGTTACAATTTGCTATCTGTTGGATAGGTAATTGCTAAACCAGTAGAGAGATGGACGAGAGAGGCCTAGTGAAGTAAGTTTTGTTTGATGTTTTGATTGGGAAATAGTGTCAGTTGCCTGTTGAGGTTAATGGCACTAATGAAGTTAAGAAAGGCAGTTGTTATGCTGTGATAAGGGGTTACTGAAAACTCCAGTTCCCTTTTGTTGCACATTCCTACAATGATCCAAGATATATAGAAGAAAAAGAGCACTGTCCCTGATTAAATAATGGTACAAGGCAGAGCTGTCACTCCTGTGTGAAAAAACTAATGGAGTGCAATAAGTAAATGTTAAAAGTGTATTATAAAAATGTGCAGTAGTTAGTAGCTAAACACATCATCATGGCAACAGAGAAAGTCTTCCTCCACTTGGACCCTCCCAGATGTGCATGTGCACAATTACTTCCAAAAAACATGGATAACGAGACATACAGAATTGTGGTACACATCAAGTGATCAGTTATTGTGTTATTAAATCATCAGAGATTTAATTCAGAAGAGCCCTTTGCAACCAGATGATATGGAGTAGGCAATTTAAAAAACATGTGAGAATCTCTTTTGTAATCTAACCTGATACAAGCAGTGTCTTGTTCAAATGTGGGATAGTTTGCAGACCTGAGGAGGAAGGCATTTAAAATAATGACACACTCCTACAGCTAAATAAATCTGAAATGACATGACCTTTACTTTGTGACCACATTCTGTCTGCCCTACCCCTAGTCTGAGACTTTGACATTGAGGAATGACACCAGCTTACAATAGGAGTATTGTTTATGCATTTCCTTCCATAGAAGAAAATATGAGATTAACTGGCTATAAGAACCTAGATCCTTCCTCAGCTAAATTTTATGTATGCACATCAACCATCACCAGCCTTGTGTTAAGTGGCACCCCTGTGATTACTTTCAAGAGAATGTAACATTGTGTAAGAAATGTGTACAGACTGTTGTGTATTAAAGCATTATTTCATTGTAATTCTGCATAGGAGTCCATGCCATAGCTAAAAAAGGTCCTTGGCCAAATGTATTTTCCTAATTAACAATCAATCAATAAAATATTGTGAGTCAAAATTGGAATGAGATTGATAAGAAAAAACTATGGAACAAAATCAAATTAATAGATGATTTCAGATAATTAATTTATGCCAAACATTGCTGCTAAAAGCATTATATCACAATAAGATTCACAAAACTTCACATTTCAGAAGAGGTAGCTATAAATTACTAAAAAAAATAGTAATTTTCACGGTTCATTGTCTCTTTCAGCATTATTAGAATTCAGAATAAACATAAAACAGTAGTTTCCTTGTGAATTAGGCAGGGAAAATTAATTACTACATGCATGAATAAAATAAGATTTACGGGTTTATACATAGATCCTTCTAAGTTTTATGTAAGGGAATCAACAATCACCATAAATAACAAGAATATTAATGTCAGCCACCTCTAAAGAGATTGAGTCACTTGTGTTTTTGGGTGTAAAAGTCCTTTTGAACCCATTTGCAGAAACACGATATCTGACATCTGTTTGAAATTGTTTTTCATGATGAAAGTCCCATTAACTTACTCAAAATGAAAAATAATATTGTTTTATTCATTAGGATAAAGTGGAATCCAGGCTAACAATATGCTTTTGCACTTGACTTTTAAGAAACATTCATATATACAACATATTGGGATTTACTATGATTAGGGATACAACAAAATAGCAACGTTTATCACTAGTTCCCCGCAGAGATCCCACCAGTGTGATGCTCTACAATAACTAAAATGGTTAGAACTTCCCCAACAATTAACCTACACTCAACTCACTCTCACCCATCGCCTAGTATACCAGCCAAATAGGAACCCAGCCTTCCAACAAGTATTCCAACCATATGCAAACAATCGACAACTCTGATCCTTACATAAAACACTCCTGCAAGTGTCCAAAAGTAACACCAAAGCTGGGGATGCCCTTTACTCTCATTACATTTCTAAAATCTGGAACACAATTCCCCAAAATATTCTAAACACTACGAACCCAGTACAATTCAAAAAACTGCTAAAGGGCCACCTTTCTAGCAAATGGATCTGCTCATGTATCAGCCCAGGCTAATTTGCATCCACCTGTCTCTCCCCTGCATACTCTCTCCTCCTAAAATAGTCACCATCAGAGATCTCTTACCTACATATCTGTCTCCTCTCCCCAATTCTCCTACCTCTAAACCTCACCCCCCATCAATCTAGGTTAACAGAGCTAACACCATCAGTCTGCTACAGATTCTAAGGCAATACAATTATTATCTTCATAATACAAATCCACAAAATCAGGGTATCAGTCTTCCAAAAATGTATATGTATAAATACATTTGTACGTAATCCACACCTGCTTTGTAAAAAAAAGGGGGTGGGGTTATAACCCTCTCATAGTGCATCTGTAAACTCTTGTAACTGTGCCTGTGATATAATCCAATAATTGTCAATAGATAAATGTAACCATGTTTTGTAATGCAATTGTCAATGTATATTTTTATATCGGAGCTTTTCTCCCTGGGCCTCCACTGAAAACAGGCTTCCACCCAGACAGAATATTCTGGTAAACAAATGTAAAATAAAATAAATAAATAAAAATAAATAATTAGTCATACCTTGCTTAATCAATATATGTTTAATCACAAAGAAAAGAGCTACAACTTCAAAACTGCACTGCAAAGAAATGACAGTAAGATTATCCCAGAGAAGTGATAATCATTTTTTTTTGCAGGGAGCAAGATGCCTTTAACCCCTCAAATATGGAGGAAAAATCTCCCATCCCTAATCCCTGACTGCATAACCTATGTGACCATACTGCAGGTTTTCAAGGCTAGAGGAAGACGTATTAATCTTACTTGATTATGCGAGAAGCTACCATTGTAAATTTCCTTCTAAAATGTGAGCTACTCCGTCCTGGTCTTTCTGGTCTGTGCCTTTCTCAAGGCTATACGGAAAACTGTTTAACAAATCTGAGTCTGCTACCTCCATCTCATCCTAGGCTGTAATTGTAAGCCAATAGTAATCAAATAAGTCAGTTAAGTCAATAGTAACTTGTATAGTCAATAACTTTTTTTGTTTTGGTCAGCTTGGTGCCTCCGAGAGCACTGTATGCACTGGTGGTTTCCAGTAATTTCACCCCTTTCTTACTAATGTTCTTTTAAAAACACTGCACATTTGAACAGAATGGCAGATCATTGTCTCTTTTGGGATGTTAGCTTATGTGATCTCACCGCAGTCTTAACTCACCCCTTCTTTAATAGTAAAATATTTTTTCCTCACATAACATAAGCCTGACACTATATATTCTGCACAACTATTTTGTTTGATATCTACTTACTTCGCAGACACAATGCCTGAGGTATCAGGTTTGAATGAACATGCATGCATTGATTTGGGGGTTTTCTCATCTGATTAGTGCTGCCTGTGCTAAAACTCATGTTTAAAACTGGCAGGAATTCCTCTTCCACATCTTCTGTACCTCACCCAGTCTTCTAAAAATGACTGTGCCCTCTATGGCCAAACCTTTGTCCATATCTTCAACTCCTGTTTCACATTGAGTTCCCTCCCATCCCTTTTCAAATATACCTTTGTTATTCTCTTCTCAAAAGATGAGAATCCCCTGGCACATAAAAATTCCAACCTTATCTCAAACCTTTGCTTGCTCACAGCAATCTTTGAAAACTAGTTTATAAGCAGGGTACTGAGCATATTAAGAAACATGGTGTCCGCACAGACCAGCAGCATGGCTTTAGGACAGGCTTTAGCACTCCAACTGCACTGTGCACAGTAACAGACATAATTTACAGTATCGTGCCCAATGGACTATTTACTCTTGGCCTATTCATTGATCTGATTAGAGCCTTTTACATGATCAGCCATGCTGCTCGCATTAAAAATCTCAAAGCACTAAACATCACCCCATGAGCTGTGAGCTGGTTTACAAGTTACCTTAATCACATGACCTTCCAAGCTGGATTCTGCACCTCATTACAGCTTCCTTACCATCTGGCTTCCTTCAAGGCTTTGTGCTAAGCCCTATCCCTTTCTTTACTGTACCTTAACTTCCCTCTTGACATTTTTTAGTCATTGTCACAATGCATGCAGACATCTTATGTCTCTGACACATCCCCTATTGCTCTATGAAGTAAACTACAGCATAAATTTCACTTACTCTACAATTGGATAACCCAAAACAATCTTTATCCTCATACCAAAAAAATATTGCTTGCATGTTATTAGTTACTTCCAGAAAATGTAACAACCATTCTAATTTAGTATAAAAGGCACTCTGGATATAATGTTTCAGAGGTACCTTGAACTTTTCCTTGATCTAACACTCTCTCCTTACAGTAACAAAGTCATATAAAACTCGGAAGTCTGTTAGTCTGTTACAAAGTGAGTAACTTCCTCACTTCAGAATCAAGATCTCCTATAGCCAAAAATATCCTGCTCCCAAAGATGGAGTATTATCTCACAATTAATTATTAATTAATCACCCTTAATTCTGAAAAAAAAAATTCTTCAATTTGGAGTGAACAAAATATACAGATATATATATATATATATATATATATATATATATATATATATATATATATATATATATATATATATATATATACTGCTGAGCCAAGAAATTATTAGTGCTTCATCCTAAAGAAAGCAAATTTGCTCTGTGTGCCAGCAAGAGTTATATACTTCCTCTCCATATTCCTCTTCAAATGTATTGTGCAAAGGTGGTTTATCCCCACTTTCTTCCACACTAGTGGTGAAAACCTGTTCTTACAGTCTTAGAGACCCCGGTCATGAAACTCTCTCTCCTT
The DNA here is from genome assembly GCF_019279795.1 of Protopterus annectens. Classification (NCBI taxonomy): domain Eukaryota; kingdom Metazoa; phylum Chordata; order Ceratodontiformes; family Protopteridae; genus Protopterus; species Protopterus annectens. Next base: position 1,442,088,342 of record NC_056746.1, on the reverse strand, counting down.
ACAGACTCCCATTCAAAACTGTCGTTGGTAAAATTGCATTCTCAGACCTTGTCCCAAGTTACAGAAATCACTATATGCTGAACTCTGCATGGAGCAAATCCAACTTTGAAAAAAGTCTTCAAGAATTTCTTGTCAAACAGGAAAAGTGTAAATGGTTCATTGATTATGTTTAATAGTATTCAAATGCAAAGCCTTTATCATTTAGCAACTTTATACATTCTCACAGTGCATGCATACCACTCAAAGTAGCCCTTAAAACTGAATATGGGAAAAGTAATTCAAAATTGTGCGCAGTTCTTAGTTATATATACTATAATTTGTATGATCCTTCCTCTTTTGTTTATTCATTATTTCATATTGATTTTGTTTGTTTATGCATATTATATTAAATTTCATATTGAGTTATTTATAGAAACATTCATCACACAAGGCTGCTTTCAGGGTAAGGTACAGGTTTTGTAGTCTTTGTTATTGAAGGAGCAATTTTTATTAAAAAAAATACTATAGGATGTAATTATTTATTTGTTTTGTATTAGTGTTTTTGATCACATTTTGACCACTATAGGGCAGAATTATTTATTTGTTTTGTATTAGTGTTTTTGATCACATTTTGACCACTATAAGTTAGAATTATTTATTTGTTTTGTATTAGTGTTTTTGATCACGTTTTGACCACTATAGGGTAGAATTATTTATTTGTTTTGTATTAGTGTTTTTGATCACATTTTGACCACTATAGGGTAGAATTATTTATTTGTTTTGTATTAGTGTTTTTGATCACATTTTGACCACTATATTTTAGAATTATTTATTTGTTTTGTATTAGTGTTTTTGATCACATTTTGACCACTATAGGGTAGAATTATTTATTTGTTTTGTATTAGTGTTTTTGATCACATTTTGACCACTATAGGGTATAATTATTTATTTGTTCTGTATTAGTGTTTTTGATCACATTTTGACCACTATAGGGTAGAATTATTTATTTGTTTTGCATTTTTATTACTGTTAATATTTTCATCATTTATACTTCTTCAGCTGGCTGTAGCAGATTTATATGAGAAGCAATTGTTTCCATTTATACATATGGCTACAGATAGTAAGGTTTCACTTTATTGGACTGAATGTACCATTAAAGATTTAAAAAGTAAAAAGTCAGGTGTGTTCAAAAGTCATGTATCTGAAACCCTGTTATGTCTTTAAGGGGTAATTTGCAGATATTCCCTGGCCCTCCTCTATAGGAGATTCAAGATATTACACAGTGAAGATCCCACT